>NC_092819.1:75300339-75455339 GCF_023375885.2 Dermacentor andersoni
AAAATTAGGGAGAGTTGGCAGGTATGCATCGTCTCCACCTTCCTGTGAACCTTTTTGCCACTTGTGGATTGCTCAGGCGTTGCCCCACAGGTAATGCAGATGTGCAGCTGTAACTCGCAGAAACCAGTCAACCAGCCTGCAAAATGCAGTGACGGCTGGTCGCAGCTGGCCAGCAGCAACTGACCTCAGTTCCTTCTGGCTGACCACCATGTGTGACTCGGCCATCTTGAAGACGTTGTGTGCCATGCGGGCAGCCAGGATCAGGCGCATGGTCTCGCAGACCAGCTGGTCTCCTGCAGGAAGATGGACCGCCCAAACATATCGGTTACGTTCTCAAAGAGGGGCCACGACAAAGGTGAAGTGCCAAACTTTGCAGCAAAAGCTTGCTGACAATTCTTTCCTTGTTATTTCACGAAAACGACAGTCACCACAAAAGCAGACAGGAAAATCATATGTGCAATCGAGCAACGTGGGTGCCCTTCTGATTTCCTGGGATCCGCTCACCCGCACCAAGCATGGGGCACTTCAATAGACGGGAAACAGTGAAGTGGCATTCACCATTCGAACTGAATGCACAAATAGACAACAATGCAGAGTTCAAGGAGGAAGAAAAGGCGCGGTTGATTGTACAGTCTGCCAAAAAAGTTTACAGGACTATAGACACAGCATTTGTTAGAAATCGGAACCTCCACCATGCCTGGGCACACAGACTTGAATTCAAAGTTTCTATGTGTACATCAAGCCTCTGTGACCTACACAGTGATCCATTAAATGAGAAGTGCTATGTCTTATTAATAGAGCAGAAATTCACATTTGTCATGGAACTCATGTCCTGTAAACTATTTTGGCTGACTGCACATACCACTCTGTGCCCTTGGTTCTCCATGAAGCTAACTTATAAATATGTATACAATATTAAATTGCCCAAATACTTGTAATTAATCAACCAGCACGCAGAGGAAATGTTCAGTCACTCAAGCTTTCCAGCGGCATGCTAAAAAGGCAATTTCTTTTACGCTTTCCCTGGTTTCATTGCATTGTTTGCTTCATATGTAGTAGGCAAAAAAAAATATTGACAGAAACCATCTCCTGATGAATGTTGGCACTAATGCGACTAGCACCGAACCAATGTAGCGACACACCGTACTGCCACTGCTGAAACATGTCATGTATGAGCACGTACGCAGCTGGGCTCTCTACTGTACAACTTGCTGGATATGTTGCGCCCTCTAGTATCACCATTGTAAAGTAATGTTTTGACGTGTGCCTGAATACATATACAGTTAACGACCGATTTTCCGGACAGCTGATTTGTTGGACATGCCCAATAATTCGAATGCCCTCGCGGCACCGCCATGTATCCCATATAGCCAATGTATCAGAATGGATGGATGGATACAACTTTATTGTACATCCGGCAATGTTTAATGGGACCTAGGCTCGGGTTTCCCACAGTGGAACGTCAAGGCCCTGCCTCAACGCTACCACAAGGGCTTGCTGGGCTGCCCACGTCTGGATGCCGAGGTCTGAGCTGCGCAGAACGGCGGCCCACTTCGACGACAGGGTCTTCGGAGCAACTGCCATCCTTTCTGTAACTACATTGCACTCCCACAGCATGTGTTTGAGTGTTGCTGATCCTTCCTGGAACAATTTGCACTTGTCGTCTTGAAGATTATCAGGGAAGATACGTTTCAGATGGAATGGGTTAGGGCAGGTGTTCGTCTGGAGCTGTCTCCAGGTGACGGTCTGCCTCCTGTTCAATTTGGGACTCAGCAGTGGGTATATCCTTCTGGCATTTGCACGAGGAGTGTTCGCTATCGTGCGAGAGGCGTTGCCCTGTTTGGTGCAGCAAGTCATGTCTCGCGCTGTCTGGTGCGTCGTCTCGTTTAGGTTCGGGAGCGCATCGCCTTTCGTGGTGACGTGCGCGGGGATCTGAATTTCCGGACTTTTTGCCATGACTGCAGGTCTGAAACAGTGTTATCAAAGCCAAAGCCACCGCCATTTTTATTATATCGCCGCCTCGAACAGGTGCCCTTGCATGCATATCCGCTGGAAGCCATAGCTACCACTGTGGCAATGCTAGGCCTAGCTGCTGCAACGTTCGCTATCAAACTTCCTGCTGTTCATTGCCGTGTTTTATTGCGATAGTAATTATATGGACACTCCAGATGCATTTCTGCCATCATCGTCGCCGTGAGGTTCCGTATGAAGACCAATGGCAATAAAATGGCTGCAGCTTAGCTCGGCTAGGCTCGGTTATGCAAGTGAAAGCTTGTTATACTTGGTTACGCTGCGTTGCCAAGCTGGGTTAGGTTCATATAGACAACCACATGTTTTGCATTGTTTGAATTGCTTATTCAAAGCTTGGTCTTGTCATTGTAGTCTTTCTGCATCCTTCTCCCGATGCTCAGCTCGCCGAAGTTCCCGTTCTTCACTCATTTCAGCCTGCCGCTTTGTGCGCTCGTAACTCATTAGCAAGCCGAGCGACATCTGCAGGATGGTCCGACATAGCTTGCCGCTTTCGCCACTGGGACCGTGCAGACAACTTTGGCACAGATGGACCAGCGTCCTCGCTCCCTCCTTCCATTACACAATGGCTGACTGAAGCACAGGCACGGTTATAGCGAGAAACTGCTAAGCGGCAGAGAGAGCGGCAAGCGATCTGTGAGTCACGTGGACACAGCCGGCGAGGTGGCGGTTGGTGCAGTGGCGGCGGTCGGTGTGCAGCTGCAGCTGAAGCAAGTCATGTGGTATCACTTCTTCACTTCAAAGTCAAACTGTCACGCACAGCGAAACTCGCTTGACTAGGCCAGTAAAGCTTTTGCTTTAAAATCGTTGCCGCACGCTGCATGCGAAATGAAAGTGTGCGAAGGCGAGTCGGCAATCGCGGCTCAATCTTGCGCAAGCAATATTCTGTATCATGAAAGCCATCTGCAAGGGCGGCAGAGACTGCCATGCGCTGTGATTTCGCGCCTGAGTTTGTGTTGATGCAAGACGCAACACAAAAGTCAATTTGCTCGCTGCTGCTGCCATGCTTCCTCGCTCCAGCCTTTTGACAGCGAGTTTCCGTGGTCATTGAGTCAGATATGTTCATGTTTGCCTGTGCACGCATGCCTACGTTTACTTAAAACTACCATCCTTACTTTGTACAGCTGTCCACTAATTTGCTATCACAATCGATGCTTCGCCTTTCAGGCAAAACTGCGACTTTTCTCATTAAAAAAATTCGCCACTGTTAGCAATGGCACCAACCCCGCCTTTGTAATCGTCGTCAATGGCTTCGAAGCTCGGAAAGCACGACTCGTTGCCCAATGGCGGTTCCCAAGTCAGGTTCGTCTCAGTACAGCAGTGTTACGCGGTGAAGCATACAAGTAGTGGGAAGGGGCGATTGTCGCGGGATGCAGTATGTATTCCTTAATTACACACGCGTGCACCCGCCGTCTCCTGTCAGAGTATGAGCACTGATACGTCTAATAAGTATACTGGCAGGCCTTCAGAGTCATTTCAGACGTGCCTGTGGCGATTTAAGCCCTTAAAGCCAGTAAAAGTTATGCATTCATTTTTTCAGACGTCTTCGCGGCCCCTAGGGAGTCCGAAAAATCGGACATCGATTCTATATATACACACACACACACACACACACACACACACACACACACACACACACACACACACACACACACACGCACGCATGCACGCACGCATACACAGAGAGAGAGAGAGATAGATAGATAGAGAGAGAGAGAGAGAGAGAGAGAGAGAGAGAGAGAGAGAGAGAGAGAGAGAGAGAGAGAGAAAGATTGAGTATATATGACATGGGCTCAATTCCACTCAGCATCAAGGAAATTTTACAGTATTTTTTTTTTTTACTGAACAGTGGCACACACCAAGTGACTAAAGGTGGCGACAAAGAGGTTAATTTAAATGCAGCGCATACGTAATGGCACATATCCAGTGACCCTAGTAGGTGTCAAAGGGGTTAATTGAAGAGCGGCGCCTACCCGATGCCTCACACTCAATGACCCAAGATGGGCGGGAAAAGGATTAGAGGCATACAAATAAAGACAGAAACATCCCAGAAAGTGCATGAAGTGTCCTAAATATGCTAATCAGATTAAAATCAAGCCTCTCAGTTTGCCTTATGCGTCTCACTCATTGTGTGGCGATAGCCTTCACTTTGGCAGCCTTGATGTCATGAACTAGCACACAAGAGAGAGGAAGGCTCTTTGCTGAATACTAGAGAGATGTGCCTGGCAGCATGCCTAGCACGCTACTCCATATGGGTATGATGAAAAACAAAATTATATGCAAAGATCACAACTGATACATAACATACACAAAACACAATACTTAGCCCTTGACTAAAATGTGTCATTGAGATCAGTGTCTCTAAATACACACAATGATGCCTTCATTGTGTGAGAAGACAGGCATCATTGTCACCACCATCGTCATCATCACTTAACTCTTAAAGGCCCCTTTCGAGGTATTACATAAGGAAGGGGGGTAAAAACAGAAATACAGAGTAGTCATGATAACAAAAGTGCTATGGATGTTAAAGGCCATAAAAATGAATAAATAAAATAAAATATATGAAAAAGTAAAAAGAAAATAAGCCTGGGCACAAGTGTTAGTAAGGTGATTAGGTTTGAAAATGGACTGCCAGTAATTGCCTAAATTTTGGGACATCGTGCTCATTAACGACTGCTTACAGCAGCTTGTTCCGGTGCTATACTGTGATGGGCAGGAAAGATTTATGAAATGCAGTGGTAGTTCCATGAAGACGCTGTATGCTTAAGCTGTTGAAAAGTCGACAGGAAGTGTGCTAAGGAGGAAAAAGAAGTGTATTATGCAAATGAGGAAAATTGTAGTAGAGACTGTGAAAAAGACAGTTTTGCAGTGGTGTGGCGAGTAGACAAGGCCGGGAGGTTAGATTTAATGCTACTGATACTTGTGTGCCAATTGTATTTCGAAGTTATAAATCGCGCACCCCAATTCTGTATAGGTTCTAATGTGTTAATCAAGTAAGTCTGATGGGGGCTCCAAATTGATGATGCATATTCGAGTTTAGTGCAGATGAAAGTTTCATAGGCAAGCTTGCGAATAGGAGTGGGTGACACTGACCGGGACCTTTTGACTAAACCGAGCGATTTTGAGCAGTCAGCCACTAGCTGTAAGATGTGGCCAGACCAGGTGAGTTAGTTTGATATTGTAACGCCTAGGTAGCGGTAGGTATCTGTAGATGAGAGGACCAGTGAATTTAGGGAATACGGGTAAATGCTGCTGTTTCGCTTCTAAGAGATATGGATAAATTAACATTTTGAAGTGTTAAGTACCATAAGGCAATGTGAGAACCAGTTAGTTATTTAGTTGAGGTCGTTTTGCACCAATTAATGACCAGTTTCCAAAGTTATGCACAGGTGCAGGATGCAGTCATCTGCAAATTAACTGAGGATGATATGTCGTTAGGGAGGTTATTAATAAAGAACTAAAAACAACAGGGGACCAAGGACCGAACCTTGAGGAACGCTGGATTGCATGGTTTTAATAGCCAAGCTGTGGTTGTCAGTGACTGTGTACTGTGACCAATGATAAAGAATGCAATGGATCCATGATAAGATAAAGGGTCAAGACTGAGGCAAGAAAGGTTGCTTAATAGTAGACAATGGGATACACAATCAAATGCTTTTGAGAAGTCAAGATAGATAATGTCTGTTTGGAAGCCAGAATCAAGATTTAGGTGAATGTCTGTGGTGAACTCAAAATGTTGTGTTTTACCTGAAAGACCTCGCTGGATATCATGTTGGTTAGGAAAAAAGAATGAGTGGTCACCTAGCTCGGAAGCTACATGGCAATATACAGTAGAACCTCGTTGATACAATCCCATTACGTATGTTTTCCCGGCGCCAACATTCGTAATCGAGAACAAAAAAAATGACCCAATAGGGTTGCGCTCATTTTTTACCGGTTCACATGTTACCGGAAAACAACAACTTTTTGCCCCGACGTTCACAGTATGTCGCCAAACTGCGATCACAAGACTTGCCTGCACCATCTCATGTAAAAGTGCCGGTGCGGATTCAGTTTCTCATTTTGGTACCAGAAAATCTTTTCCGAGGTCGTCGCAAGCCGCATTCACAGCTATCGCTGCCAAATCTATTGCGATAAGCGCCTTCACCCATCTGTTTTAAAGCGTGTGTGTGGTGCGTAGAGCGTTAATCCAAATGCGCCGCTGTTCCCTGCTACAGGCGGCGTGCAATGTGGGCATCATGTTTTGCTTGGACGGCATCCGGCGTCGCCCACCAGCTCGATTTCGTTTCAGTTTCGCGTCACCCTCGAAAACAACACGCAATAGGAAAACAACAAAATACGTCTAGGGCAACTCGATGCACCACCAGCTCGACGCGCGTCAGCATCTCGTGCCGTAATGATCCGCACGATGCTTAGTATTACACAGATGCCAACAATAGTTGAGTCTGTCAAAATTTTTTAGTTACTTTGGATCGTGTGTTTTCTTGGTTAAGACGTTTTTTTCTCACATTTTATTCCAAAACGTATGAATGAGGTTCTACTGTATAATATGAATATGTTCTAAGAGTTTACAAGCTATGCATGTCAGAGAAATGGGGTGATAATTTGATGGATCGGAACGGCTGCCAGATTTGTATATTAGAACGACATGGCTGATCTTCCAGTCTTTGGGAATCGAGCTGGTGGTGATGGATTGATCTAAATTAATTTGCAATATGGCATTGGAAGTTGATTTGGTTCCTTTTCGGAGTTTAACAGGTATGTTATTGGGGCCTGGTGTACTTGAAGCCTTCAGGTCACCGATAAGCTTGGCTATACCCTCTACTATAGCTTTTATGGGTGGCATGTGCGTGATTTGCCACCTGTCGAAGAATCTAAAATCTGGGAGGTCATGGCAAATTCGTGCGACGCTCACACGCTTCCACATCGGCCAGCAGCAAATTTTCATCACAACCTTATTCATCCGCTGTCTACACAAATGCGTGCAACCTGCACATGACACTTTCACACCCGCTGTATAAATCCAAAGCTAGTCTTGTGACAGGTTGCTTGAAGCTACAAAAAGAGACCAATGTGAGTCTACGAATGGCGTTGGGAACGAGAGGCTGTCATACAATGTCTTGCAAAAATGGCGACTGTCAACAACTTTGTTGCCATGCCCTGCGCTTGCTTTCGTTTACAAGGTGGTTTATCGACCTTCAGAGTGTCATGTGGCTGCTGTGAATAGATTTGCATCAATTCGGCACCAAATTATTACTTTATTTGCTGACGCCTCATGTGGCAGCGCCGATGAGGCTACTTGCCTAGGCAGCGTGGTCGTGACGAAAATTCATCGCTGGCCAATGTGGTAATGGGCCGCACGCCATCACTAAATGCTTGCCGCTAATTTGCTCATATGGGTGTCTCATCAGTGATCAGTCCCAAAATCACGCATGACGTTTAGACTGATGGCTGTTGAAATGGGAGGAACTTTGTCACCGCGTATACAAAACAATCTGCGCGCCTATCAAGGCCTAATCGGCCAGATCTTTGCACATGCTTTTGCACTTAAAATATGCGCTGCCTATGTTGCCATTCCCTCTTTGCACATCGCATTATCATTTTGAGTGGTGCTGACGACCCGGGTGAACTTTGTACCGACTGAGGTGGGCATCGTGTCAACTTGGGAGAGTGCTCACAGCGGCTTATCCGCGGCACTTTCGGCAATCCTTTTGAGCCGAAAACGAAGTAATACGCTTGCTTGGGTGGCATCGAGCAAGAAGGGCTCCGCAGTGCTCAAGCGACGTGTGGTGCTGCACGAATTTAATATACTGAATATTTGCAAAATTTAACAGTAGATATTTCATCAGCGATTCCAATTATTTGAACGCTCGCTATTCAATTTGATTTGGTGATATTCGGGTACTCGCACACCCGTAGTATTAAATGGTTTGTACCACTTAGCTACAGGTGCTGTTGTAGTTGTCAAACAAGATGTACTGTGATACGCCACACCTGTACATGAGATTTCAGCTCAAGATACCTGGAAAATAATGCAAAGAAATATCAGCCAGTTCTTGAGAAGCCATGCAAGGCTTTCAAGGCTCCCAAGGGCCAGGAAGCCACTTGGAAGGTGAGGGCACTTGGACTCGGCCACGGTTTCTCCCGACTGACACTGAGACCACAGAGAGCGGAGGTTCAATCTTCTGATAAAGCTAGGCCAGCTCCCACGAGCTGGGTGTTCTGAGCACAGCTTGAGACATAAAATGACACAGCTTTGCTTTCTGCAGCAGCCTGCGAGATGCCCCGCCACACCCACCTCTGTCACAGGGCACTTGCATGGAGCCGAGGAATCGCACGGTGAAGGCCTCCCAGAAGGAGCACGACGCATCCTTGGCCGACTCCATTGTGATAGAAGAACCGCACTGGTCAAAAGGGTTGATTCGCCTGCACCAGATGAAGAAGAGAAAGCGTTGAGAAGAAATGGTGGGCTAGTTAGCATCCTATTTGCATGAAAATGACTAAGGGTATATGAACAGTACAGTATTTACTCAATTCTAAGCACCCCCTTTTTTCCCTATCGCGATGCCCAAAGTGAAGGGGAGTGCTAAGATTAGAAAAATCTAGAATGACGCCCCCTCCCTCTTTTCGCTGCGACATCACGACGAGACGGATGCGAGAAATAAGATTTTATTTTGCAAACATTCAAAAGACAAATCGGTGCAGAGTCTGAACCCACTGCTTGTGTCGGATGCTCAGTCACTATCACTGCCACTCGAGTTCATCGCACCGCTTGAACCACCGCTCTCGGTATCGCACAGAAGGTCGTCTTCTGTTCTGTCGAAGTGGTTTGTGATCGAGCACTTCTTAAATGATTTGACCACAACGTCCACTTGGACCCACTTCCAAGCATCCGAAATCCACTTTGCGATGGTTGATGGGTACGGTTTCTGCAGCTTTCGCCGTACAGCCGTATAGTACCGCTGTACGGCGTACTCACGCCGCGGACGCCGTGCCACCTCGGGACTCCGACGGCTCTGGCTCGATGACAGAGTGAGCAAGCCCGCTTGGCGGCCTTGGCTACGCGCTCAGCGCTTCCTAACAAATAGGGGGTGCTTAGATTCACATGCAAACTTTTTTCCCAATTTTCTCGCGAAAATAGAGGGGGGGAAGGGTGCTTAGAATTGGGGGTGCCTTAGAATCGCGAAAATACGGTAATTTTAGAGACTGAATCAAATATGAATTCAATAGTGTCAGAGCCAAATCAAAATGAAGAAGTATCAAATACATTCTGAATAGTTTTTGAATAATGAGAAGTCGTTTTCACCATTAGGAAAAAGAAATCTACACATCCTAGTATTTTCAGTGTTAGCAAGTTTCTGTCATTACATAGCAAAATTAGCAAGTAATGAAGTGTTGATTTTTGAATGCCCAAACGGAGCATTTGGAGCGAATAAGTTTATTCGTATACTCAGGACTCATTAGTGAGTGCAAATGAGGGCAGTCTAGCTGAAAAGGCCTGATTCCCTGAGCAACAGAGTGTGCTTCGTGTTGTTTTGTGACTAAAGTGGAATCTCATTGATTAGCTCCTCGCTTTGTGTTTTCACAGCTGTTATGTTGCATTTCTGCATTCTTTCGTTGCGTCTGCACTTCGCGACAACGCGCATTGCAATGAGCAAATGCGAAGTGCACTTGTGGTGTTAATTGATTTTTTCTTGGTGCTGGAATTGTAAAAGAAGCAAGCTTTACCGGTGAAAATAGTTTTTCTGGCCTACCCGATAATTCAGATATCTTTTTAAACCCTGTCTATGTCCAAAAATATTGGTCGCCAACCATATTTGCTTTCCGCACACAAAGTGAAGAGCCAAAGAACAACAATGCGCACACGTTCGGTGCGGAACGCTTGCCGCTGACAAGCGGTCGGACTTCTCCTTCTCCATCGCCTAGGTAACTCCAGTGTGCGTGCCGGGTCAGCATACTGCCGCCTCATATTTTTTTATTGCGATACCAATTATATGGACACTCCAAGCGTATTCTTGACGTCGCCGTGAGGTTCCGTATATAGTCAGGCAAATGTATGACATACAGTATATGCGGGTTATACTGCCACACCATTCTATCACTAAAGTTGCTTATGCCAGGTCTTACATTCTTGACAAAATTATACCTCAGTGGCAGCCTACAAACTAATACCATGAAACAAAACACCGGCAGCGCATGCCTTTTGTCTTAAATCTTCTCAGATTTAATTACTAGAAGTGTTCAACAATATCTGAGCTCTGACCTGAAAATCATGTAATTTTATTGGCGCGGCTGTACACTACCTCCAGGATCCGCCTAGGAAAGAGGTTTGAAACATACCGGATACGGAAATGTGGTGGTAAGTCGCTAAAAAAGACGCTGGCTTTAATTAATAAACATAAATGAAACTGTCCAATGGCAGGATTCGAACAGAGGACCCCTAGCACAACAGCTTGTTTTTACTTAGCTTACTTTTACTTCAAATCATACTGTCACTACAGCTCCGAGTTTTCTTGCACTTAGTGTATTATTTCTAACACGCTGCTATCGCATACATTGCTTTGCCCTTATGACGAAACTGTGACATTTTCTTCTCTCCATTCCTTGTTTGTTTGCTTATGCTGCATCTCCTCCTCCTCTTCCTCCTCCTCCTCCTCTGCATCCCGCTCGTCGCTGTCGCCTTGGCCGGCACACCTCATTGAGAAGTGTACTCCTGCATCGCTTGTCTGCGGGATTTTCCGGTAACAACATTATAACCAATATTTCATCTCGTGTGGTTTCACTACAAGCGGTATGCTTATACATTGAGTTCTATGGGAAGATAAACGGGAGTCAGAAGAGACCGCATTATATCTGGTCCTGCACTCTAAGCGCTTACATTATAAGTGGTCTGAGCTGTATTTGATTTTTTATTCGAATGTTTCGAATATTCGCACAGCGGCGGTATTTTTTTCAGTGTTGGTATCAAGAATGGCTATTTCTTGCAAGCTTCTTGCGACACTTCGACTTCAAATGTAAAAGTTTGCACGGAGGCTTCTCTACATGCACTTAAACTAGGCTTTTCACACAGTCCGAAATTTTGTTGCAGTTGGCCTTTAACAACAACCATATGAAGTCAACATAAAATGAAGCCAAAGAAAGGTTAGGGAGAATTAAGAAAAGAGAACAGAAAGGAGAATTGTTTTGTCCCACGCCTATGTATGGAAAAAATACTGACTCCTCCAGCCCGCACATCCTGTCGCCATTTGAACTCTTGTGCCGTCCATCACCTACATAGTTCCAACTTAGAAGTGCGGAATGGGGGCGAGCTGCTGTATTTCATACTGACGAAGAACATTGTGACTCACAAGGAACAAGTCAGGCACGAGCGCAGATGTGCTCGTGTCTGCGCTCCTGTCGAGATTCTTTCTTGCCCTTGCGTGTTGCGCTATTTTTCGTCATTATGGTTCAACTAACACATTCAATCAATTATTTTTACCTACTGCCATAGGAAAGCAGGACAAACTGCAAGATATAATTGCCAGTGAATGTAAACCACCAATACAGGAGAGTTTCAGCTTGTCCAGTACTCCAGTTAATGCAGGCGGACTGGGCATTTTCCCTGAGCGGCGTAGACATAAATGTGGGACGACACGCCACCGGCACATTTCTTGCCACAAATGGCCAACATTCAACACACAGCATTTCAACAAGTAGCAGAACGAAGATTTTTCTCGTACGCACACAGCAGGTCCATCTTTTGGCGAGTGCCCAGACGAAACCTTGTCCTCGGATGGGGAGAACATGTCGAACTGAATGGGCGTGTTTGCCAGTTCCTTCATGTCCTGTTGCGTCACTGGCCTGGGCCGTGCCGTTTTCCTGCATGGACAACAGCAAAAACATCAAACAAAATCAAATTACGAGTTTTTACATCCCAAACCAACACATAGGCCATGAGGAATGCCATGACGACAAGGCGAAGGGGGGGGGGGGGGGGGGCATCTACAGGTTAACTTCAATGACACAGGGTTTTTTTTTCAAGTGCACTTAAGCATGTATAAGTGCAATAGCATTTTCACAGTCTGCCCTAGCCGGAATGTGGCCATTGCAGCTAGGAATCGGTCCCGCGATTACACGCTTAACAACAGAAAGTCATAGCCACTAGGCCATCCACAGCAGGTCACAACGAAACGAAACTAAACCGTATGCTGTTAAGTTTGATGGATCCTCGCAAAGAGGCATTGAGGTGTCCAAAGCCTAGCAAAGTGAATTTATCGTGAAAGTGGCTCAGTTGGGTTACAGTGACATTCCGCCTTAATTAAAGTGTTTTAGTAGAGCTTGCAGCATATGCTAGCAATCTCCGCACAACATCCTTGCGGGAATGCTGGTGTGCTTGTGCACAACGCTCATGCCGGCAGTGTAGAAGAGTGGCGTAAAGTAGATAAGAGTGGCACAGAATCATGTGGAATTGGCTACAAACTTTGCAGCCCTGTCACTTTTTGGCGATATCGCAGTGGCACACAAAGCATGGAAACCTTTGCGTAGTGACCTTCTTTCTGACATTTTCACACTCAAGATTTCTAGATATGCTTCAGCAGTGCAAAATAATTTCGAGATGAGACGTGAAATATACATGGTCACTGAGCCCGGAAAAAGTTTTCAGTTAACCGATATTTCGATATATCATAGTTCGAATAAATGAGGGTTTACTGTATTTGACATGCTTGGGTTGTGTAACATGCACTGAAATTTAAGCCCACGGGTTCACCGTATTTACTCGCATAATGATCGCACTTTTTTGTCAAGAAAAATTGATGCAAATTCAGGGGTGTGATCATTACGCTGGTTAAATTTCCCGAAAAAGAAAAAAAATTTCTTTTTCATCTCGCATTTGCTGCGGGATGACAACAGGTCAACAAATAAGCGGTTGCCCCTGTATGTAGTGCGGGACACCAAAACAAAGATGGCGGCCGGCTGAGCAAGCCGAATGCGCCGAATGCAATTTTTTTTCTTCTCGTGAGCACATTACGTGCATTGAAACGTTTCTTCCGTATCAGTAATGAATAATATCGTTAATATCAGCAAGTTTGCGGCAATAATGTAGCCATGTCCACTTTGAGGGGACAGAAGCAGGTGGGCGCGCTTAGCTGCCAGTGACATAGGAACACATGGCAGGCATGCTGAGGAAACTGCAGCATTTGTCTTCCCTACTATCCTAATACGGCATGTTTCCGCTTAGGGTGGGCGAATATCTTAGCTGTGTTACAAGCATCGGCATATGAATAGGGTACACTTCTAACGTATCAGTGTAAACGTGGCTGCTATCATTGCCGCTCGCAATTTGTTGCGTGCCCACGAGTGCAGACGCGAAGAATCGAAAGGCACTTTTTTTGTTGTTGTTGTTGATCACAGCCATTATAAAGCCTACAAATAATAAAGGCGAGTTTGGCTTTAGCCTGCTTTTTTTTTGTCATGGAAGTGCGGAAAGTGATGAAAGGAATGAAATGGGGCATCTGCTTGAGAATGGTTGGTGCGTGCAGACCGCTTGGTTTGTCTTGAAGAGTCGTTCGCGTAGCATTCGACAGATATCGTGATCATTATTAGCTAGACTTGGCACATGACATGTCGCTGCGGCAAGTTTGGGGTGCGACCATTACACGGGAAATAAAAAAGAGCGCATTTTGACGACAAAATTCAGGGGTGCGATCATTACGCGAGTGCGATCATTATGCGAGTAAATACAGTATTTCCACATTTTTTTAAAGCAAGGCTTTTTTTGTGGAGTGGGGTGTGTTTCGATGCTGCAGTGGTGGGACTGTGAAGGGGCAATGTGGAGAGTGGTGTGTGGTGGAGAGAAGGTCTGCGGAGGGAGCGGAGCATTGAGACATTCTGGCGCTTGCTCCGGCTTGCTTGGTCATCTGGCATGCTGCTACATTGAGCCATGCAACGAGTAGCAGCATACCAGACAAATGAGCTAGCCAAAGCAAGTGCCAAGACGTCGTGATGTTCTGCTCTCATGAGACCACATTCTGAGTCGTGACATCCCAACACACATTTCCTGGGAAGTTAAACTGAAACTGTTTGTAAAAGAGCAATTGTAGTAAATTATTCAGGACACTTTCAAGCTTGCTAATATTATTCTCTAGGGTTTCGAGGACTGTCATTTAAAGCAAGATATGAAAAGTAAAAGAAATGTCATGCTGTACTTCTCAAAATTAAGTTCAGGGCATTACACTGACCACTCTGCAATTATGCAACTTAACCCTTACCGTTCTTGACTCTGAGCAGCAGCAGCAGGCATAGAACCGGGTGCTGCTGCATTGGGTAGCGACGGGGTTCTCTCCGTCTGCGTCGTAGGTACGAGACAGGTTGGCAAGGGTAAATGTAGGAACGCTGAAAAATAGTCCAACAACACATTGATCTTTTTCTGTCCCAGTAAGTACGTATAATTTCTTCAGTTGTCTTTCAGCAGAAACCTAGTGTCCTTCATCTATTGCTCTAGTTCAGTGGTGCTCAAACAACCTAGCTGTTGCAAGCCCCTTGACCTGCTCACTCCATATGCAAGTGCATTTGGGGGGGCAGGTCATCTACCGTAAACCCAGAAGTCAAGGTTCATATTTGACACAACACAGCACAAAAATTGGCTATATATTCGCAAAAATAAAGTAATGGCCAGCTAACAATTTGTTTAAAGTTCGTTTCTTTGCACGTAGGTTCCACGCTATAAAAAAGGCTTTTAAGGTGCACGATAGGTGCATTACAATGCCAAAAGGAAATGCAAACGTTAAAATGAAAGTGCAGTGCTTTGTGTATGTAACTGCTTGAAATTATGTGATGTGATCATGGCATAACCAGGAGCTAGGTATGGTCCAGCCTCAAAAGCAAGGCATCTGTGAATGAATGGCACCAGCGTCCCATACACAAACAAAAAGGGAAAGGGTCATCTAGTTTGTGCTCTAGTAATTGTACTTCATTTTGCTGTGATAGCGCATACAACTTCTCCTAACAACAAACACTCCTGCCACTGCATAAGTGCTACAAGAGTTGTAGAGTGAAAAAATAAAAAATAAAGAATCGCCCCTTGCAAGAAATTATAAAGGAACTATGTTCAGGCGCCCACATGGAAGCACTGTTCCTAATGAAGGGGGAACTGGAACGGTGTGAGGTCATCTATGATTACCTTATCTTGATCAGCAACTGTTATGTTTTCTAAGCGATTCATTTCATTTAGATGAGATTCTGCCAGTCCCCCAACTTTCAGAGCTGTAGAATCTTTTTCCACTATAATATCATCGCGCAGGGCAAAGAATTCACGACTGCGGCCCTCCATACCTTGGCTGTGGGTGCCTCCTTGGGAACGGAGTGTGATCTGCCACCCGGGTAGCATTCGGCAGCAACATTCATCACTGTGGTGATCCACTCATCCCGTTCTGGCTCACTCAATGCCTGAAGCACCACCGACCTACGGAACAAAAAATCAAATAAAGCTTGCTGTCGGGCTAGTTGGTTCGTAATGCTTAGGAAAAAGGTACCGTGAGAAACAGACAAGAACAAGAGGGCGGAGACATGGACTAGCACAACCTTTCAGGTAATTTTATTTCAGCCAGAGTCGTCAATATAAACACGTTACTAAACTTGCACAGCGAGGCAGCACACATTTGCTATGAGAAAAAAAACAACAATAAAACTGTGAAATACGTACAAAATGAATGCATCACTACAACATGCTACAATATATCAGGAAAGCTGGATGCTATGTCAATGATCGTACAAGAGAGCATGAACTTTCAATAAAAATATTACCAGAGTCCTTCCATGTTTTTATGGTCACGAAACTCTGCCGTCACGCAATGGGAGAGGTTCATATGCTACCCAAAGGTGCCGCGACGCGCCGCCACTGTGCCACAAAGGGCATCGTTCGCGTATAGAAACGTGTGCGCAGTGCGAGGCGAGCTGACTGATCGGGTGCGTTCTGTGCATGTGCTGTGCTATTTTTCGAGTGTTGGGCTGTTTGGTTGAAGTGGCGGGGTGGGACAACGATGCCGAACACGTGTTGCGTGCCGGGGTGCTGTTCCGGCTACAAGGGCACGACCGAAAAGGTGTCGTTGTTCTGTTTACCTAATAACAAGGAGCAGCGCGAGAAATGGAAGCGGGCCATACCGCGGCAGGAAAGTGGCGGTTTTAATTTCGAATCGAAGTATACGCGTGTGTGCGCGAAACACTTTGACGCCTCGGACATCGTCACTGCGTACAATTTCAACATCAACGGCGACGACGTGTCCCTGGAGCGTGAGAAGCCGACGCTGAAGACTAATGCCGTTCCAAGGATTTTTGAAGGCCTTCCCGCGTACCTCACGAAGCCCAAACCTCGGTCCCGCTCATTGACAGTTCGACCCTCACGCAAACGACCTCGTGAGTTGTCGGGTACGGTTGAAGAGCGCCGATCATCGCCGACGCCCTGTTCAGAATGGACCAATGCTGCATCAGGGAATGACAGTATGTTAGTCCTGTTTACGTCTGCGCCAACAGGTGTGGCTTACTATTTTGCTTTATGATTGCACCCATAAATTGCTGACTTCTTGCCGCCAGTTTGAAGGGCGTCGGCAGAGCCTGCAAAATGTCAAACTACATAACTTCGTTCTTCTCTTTTTTTTACAGACTTGGCGCTCAGTGACCCGGTGGAAAACCACCACACGGACTCGGCTTCTCAAAAAGACCGCGTGATTGGCCGTGCCAGCTGTGCTGAAGTGCAGACGTTGAGGCGCCAGCTTCGAGCGGCGAAACAGCAGCTTCAACAATGCCAAGGAAAACTTGCCAAATTCCGATTGCAGTCTGCCAAGTACAAACGGCAACAGCAGAACCTTCAAAGCCTTTCAGATCGCGAGAAATTGATTATTGATCAGTGTGTGATGAAGGCGAGCGCAAAGTCTGCTCGAGCTGTCCGGTAAGTTCGAAGCACTGCATCACACATATAGTATACGTGAAGGCGATGGAGTCTTCGTGTGCTAGTTTTAGGTACATAGAGGAATGTCCATGTCTATCATAGGACAGTGGAAGCTACGTATTTGATGCGTTTTGAACAAATGTTGGTCGCCTTCAAATGCAAATCAATGCACAAGACCACTCAGAAATGACACTAATTTTTGTGCTTGATTCCACCCATTCTGCATTGATTCCAGAGTATCGAACGATGTAGCAACAATTTTTGTCTATGGTAAATGTAGAATTCTCGACTGCTGGGAGCGGCTTGTTCACACCATCATAGCACTGTGATCTTGCTGTTTCCATCTTTCTCAGCGCCTTAATGTTATTCTCTGGAGCATGTTTATTAACAGATGCTGAATGATTGTTGTTATGCACTGGGGACTACTACACATTTTAGTTAGAACTTGGGAATGCATGCACACATATTTGCTTGATTATTCGGTGTTCCATATTGACAATGCACCACAGCTCTGTGTTATTTGTAGTGGTCTGCTCTCTTTTAGAGAATGTTTGCTTGCACATTGACATGGTTTGCATGATATGCACAGTGCATTATGCATGTTCACATCACCTCTTGGCATACAGATAGCCTTGGTTCACAGCAGTGTGTTTATGCTTGGTAGCATCAGGAATGACTCTGGTAGCATGCTTGAGCATGTGAATGAAATTTGCACCCTTTCCTCGCCAGGTATAAGAAAGACTGGCTGTATGACTGCCTTCTCTTGAAGATTAAGTTGACGTCTGTATACACACATCTTCAAGAAAATAACTTTCTGCCCCTGCCAAACCCACGCACACTGTACAGCTACATGAAGAACTTGAAAGCTGATTTTGGGTTTGATGCACACATATTTACTATACTGAAGGAAAAGCTGCTGACTTCCCCTGAAAGAGAAAGACAAGGTTGGAAAGTGCATCTCTTAAACTGCATGTTGTGCTTGTGCCTTTCTGAAATGATTCAAATGACAATTTTTTTTTCTCAGGTGTGCTCATGTTCGATGAAATGACTGTCAGGAAAAGCCTGCACGTCAGAGAGTCTGACATGAAAGTCCTTGGAAAAGCTGACTTTGGTGAAGACACCAGGCCAGGAGACCATGAAAAAAATGGTGATCACGTGTTGGTCTTCCTGTTTCGACCCTTCTTGCATGGATGGTCACAAACTGTGGGAACTTTCTGCTCATCGAGTGCCACCCCTGGATCAGTACTTGCGAAGCTTTTACTGCAGTGTATTGTACACTTGTTGAATTCTGGAGCGGTTATTGAAGGTGTACCAGTTAAATGGACGCAGTAGGTATCATGATTATCGTGTAAAGGTGACCACTTACAAAAAATTGCAATGCTGATGATGAAGGAGAACAAGGGTGTTGCGAGATCTGATCAGGGCATTGATGGCAAAAACACATTTGCTTTATGCTTTGTTGCAACCTCAATTTGTGTTATACCAGGATAGAGTAGTTAGCAGCAATAGTGCCCTTACCCAGACCATCTATGAAAAGTATAGCATTAGAATTTCGTTAAATGCGTGTTAAAACAGAATAATATGCATTGTTTTATTTTCCATTGTCCTTTAGTCTTGGCTATTGATGGGCTACAATTCTTCAATTGCATGTACTTTTAAGTCTATAAGCTGCTATACGTAAGAAGGTTATTAGCACACTGTTAGCTACATTTGCATTATTATTTGCTGAGCAAGTTGTGTGTGCATGTTTAAGTAACAGCTGAAAAAGCAGAAAGGTGGTATCTCTAACAAGCCATTTAAAAAAAATTTCTGTATTTGTGATGTGGCTACCTGTGTTCGTTTGAGAGTTGTTAAGACGTGTGTTATAAAATGCTTATGCTTTACACTTTCTTGTTTATAGAAACAATCGATTATGCATTCTGTATTTATTGCCATTCGTTTGCTGGTGTTTGTTTTCTGCCCCCCAATGCATACCTCTCACGTTTGATCTTATTTCTTTATGCTTATTATATCAGTGTCATGCTTTTAACAAACTTCTTGCATTGTGAATGGTGGACCATTTATGACCGGACGCCTCTGTGCTATCTGTATTTCGCTCCGCTTATTTTACATGATAAATAAATGATCGTGCTTGTATGTTGTTTTTGCACCAACACGTTTTATTTCTTTTCTTAATCGAATTATAAAGTTTCTTTTCATTTTTCGACCATAATAAGAATATCAGGACCGGTGATTGCAACATTTTAACATATTGTAAATAGTTGCGCATTAAGAACCAAAATACCTAGTCTCGTCGTTTCTGCGTCGAAACCACGAGCAGCGTGAATAAGTGCTGGGCTTACTGACGCTTCTAAATGACTGCTTGCTAAGGCAATTGCCTAATTACAATACAGCTAGTTTCATCTGTGCAGGTCCTAACACTTCATGTTCACCTTAATCCATTGCTAAAAGCCGCACCGAAGACATTTAGTAGCGAAGTTTGTCTTGCATTAATCCTACCAAAATCTCATTCAGAAATGGCATCGCTTTGCAGAGAAATCGTAAGCGCACGGAGCAGCTCAATTCCCTTTTCTTTGTCATTAAGTATTCTACGGTAGCAGCCCTTTGCAATAACAATTTCATTCTTTTGATCTCCTTATAAGATACTGCCCACAGTCAGAGTCCTTCTCTGCCACAGTTTAACAGAAAGTGAACAGCTGTGCTCGGCGAACAATCTGGTGCTATGCGCAACGGAGAGTTGGTGCTTATTCATCTGGTGATAAGTGGGACCACTGGCGCTTTGTTGCGAATGCACGGTGTTTAATTTAAGGCAAATATTAAAAAGCGGAGCCCACCCAAGCGTTGAGGCGAACGGCGATGATGATGAAATCTGGACCGATACCGCCCGGCCGTGTACAGCGGACGCATTTCGACGGGGGCGAAATGCAAAACACCCATTTATATAAATTTAGGTGCATTTTAAAGGATCCCAGGTGGTCAAAATTAATCCCAAGTCCCCACTACGGCGTGCCTCATAATCGTATCGCGGTTCTGGCTCTTAAAATTCCAGATCTTTCTTTTTTTTTGGTCTGAGACCGCCGCAAGCTCCATGTTATGAGTGGCTTTTTTTTCGTCCCGGGCGCTCATATCATGGCAGAAGACGCGTTCAGGCAGTAATTTAATTATATTCAATGTTAAAAATAGTTACGTGAAACTAAAGCGATGGTTGAGGAAGTTGAGAAAGCTAGAATACCGAGGCTGCCCCACACACAACCACAGCGGTAGCGGCGTTCGCATGCCCTCTCATGCACGGTTGCGCCTCTAGCGGCGGGCGCTGGCGCTATATGAAACTGAGGCGGCAGTTTCGTGACCAGAAAAAAAATGAAAGGACTCTGGTATTACCCACTTGCTTGCATACTGTCGAACTGCTACTTCAAGCGATCAATTTTCTGGGAAGGAGCAAGGATTCCACTGGCAGATGGATACATTTTATATCACCTCCAAACTTAAAACATGTGTGAAAAGGTAAGTGTGGAGAGGTTCCTGCGTGGCATGTTGCAGTAGCACATTCATTTTGTACACACAGTTCACTTCGGTTAGTTCGACCCTGACAGGAGTAACGAACTTGATCAAATTATACGACGGGTCGAATTGAATAAGATGCTTGCAACGCATTCAATGTCCCTTAAGCTTCTCTGAGACAGATGCTGCTACTAAAGAGGTTGCTGTCGGGGTCACCACAGAGGTCAGGCACATGCATGCTGACTGGTCAAGTTCAAGTTATTCAATTAACATGCACAATAATTTGGGCAAATCCTTATCTTTTATTGCCTTGGACTGCTATTTAATTCTAGAGTTTAATGTCTCAAAGCTACATGTTGGCTATGAGATATCATAGTGGGGGGCTCCGAATTAATTTTAGAGATCTGAAACCTCCCCGCTTGTTAACCATTCATGCTTTCACTGATGGCTTTGGCAAAGAATGTGCGAAAACTGAAGCAAAGGTCAGTTATGTCCTGTCTTGCAGCACTCTGGTAACATTAGCAACCACCGATGCTTCAAAAAAGAAAGAAAGAAGAGGATAATGACACCTTAAGAGGAAGCTTTAGCTCGGGCCCAACTCCGACGCGGCCTATTCAAATACATGTAAAAACGCAAAAACGTTTTTCTGAGATAACCCCTGGACCGATTTTAATGAAATTTGTTGCATTTGAGAGAGAAAGTTAAATTCTAATGACTGTTGGAAGCGGAATTTTGATTTAGGGCTTGAATTTTGTTAAAAGGATTTTCAAAAATACAGACGTTTGAAAAAAATAGAAGCACGAAGTTTACAAGCTAATAGCTCTGCATCAAGAACAGATATCGCGATTCTGTAAACGGCATCCATTAGATCATTCAAAACGGACAAATTTGATATGTCAGTTTACATCTTACGTGAATTTGTTACGTTGTTTACGAAGGTTCTGCAAAAGTTGTAATTACACATTACTCCATTTTTGAGGTTCATTTGTAACACATCAATTTTGTCTGCTTTAGATGTGCTATCAGGTACAATTCACAGAATTGCGATATTATTTTTTCTTGGTGAGTTACGGAGTTGTAAACTTCATAGTTTCGTTTTCTGAAAATTTGCGATTTTTGGCAAATTTTGATACAAATTTGACGACCTAAATCGAAAATTCGAAACCAACAGTCACTAGATTTTAAGTTTTTCTTTTAAATGCAACAAACCTCGTCAAATTTGGTGCAGTGGTTGCCGAGAAAAACGAATTCTCCTTTAACATGTATTTAGATAGGAGCACCCGAGCTAAAGCTTCCTCTTAAGACTCCTGTGTTCTACTTAATGATGAATAGACCACTTTCCTTTCACGATGGTTCCAAATAAGCAGAGTTCAGTGTATTGCATGTGGCTCTACAAAATACTAGTTTCTGAAAAGGACTTTTCAAAAGCTAGGATAGACCAAGTAAGCCCTTTGAGTACACTATAGACTAATGAAGTCAAGTTTTTACCCAATTCTGTAAATAGTGGCTACTTTTTCCCAAAATAATGCTACCTGTTTTCACTGCACAGTTAGAAAGTTGTGAACTTGATGCAGCAATTTTTTGCAACTCATCTATGACTACGTTTTTGCACAAAGAAGAAAAGAAAAAAGGAACAAAGAGAGTTTCTCAGTCAAATATATCTGTTCTTGACCGTGACTAGGGGCAGTATTCTGAGGTGATCACTCTCGGAGATACTTTCACTTGCATGAGATTTCACGAGACTAGCACCACACGCGTCCGTAGGAGCGACAGCATTCCCATTCCATTGTTGCATTAAGACAGAATGTAGACAGTTCTTGCATTTTAATAACATGGGTAAAGGATAAATTATGTTCTTAATTCACAGTACAAAATGTGCACAGCATGGCTTGAGTGCTCTCTAGTTCCTGGACATTTCTGAACGTAAGAACAAGTAGTATGAACAAATTACACTAACACCCCTTTTTATGTTAAGATATGGAAGGTGAAACAATACAGATGATGCAAGTGATGAACTAGGAAGAGAGGTTGTGAATTAAAAAAAAAATATATATGCAGAACTAATGCGGAGCAGAACATCTTGATCTGTACCAATATGGGAGCCCTCATGCAGGAAAAGATCTGTAGAAACTGACAGTATTGCAAGTTAAATATCTGTTTCGGTTACGACACCGGTTTTAACAATATATCGGGTATAACAATGAGCAGCTGCTGCAGCGTCGACTTTGATATGTTTTCCACGGTGAAATAACCAGCTTACTGCAGTGTCCCGATGCTGCATTATCGGTTAAAACGATGAAGTCTGGCTGCTGGGTGTCCGAGCTGAAAGCTAGTGAAATGCAAAATCCCTGAAAAAAAGAAACGAATAATACCAGAAATTTGAGCCACTGCACGATGGGCCGCTGCTCCAACAGCCGCCGCGCACTCATTTTCCAGCCGTCTCCGTGTGGCTCTCTCCCGTTGCCCTTCCACCCCTCCGAACACGAATGGGCTGTGCCCATAGCTCTACGCCGCCTCACCGTCCAAAACATGAATGGACCGCGCGAACTGTGCTGCAAGCAGATTGCTCGCATGTTGTTCGCTGGCTCATGCTGGCTCCTCATTCAGTGCAGTTCTATGAACACCTTAATCACTCATGTTTATCATTGTTGGTTGTGTCGAAGTCGTTCCTGGCCACGCAGTTTCTCAGCTTCGCTTGACTCGCCGCCGAAACGGAAGATGGCTGATCCTCGCCAATGCATGACGTTGGCGGTGAAAAGAAAGTGCACGGCTATAGATTTGGAAACTAAGTTCCCCTAACCGATGAGACAATCGTCATGAATGTGCTTGCATGAGATAGCGACGGCGACGACGGCAGCGGTGAAGTGGTAGGGCAGGCTGCTTCAACGGTGTTCTCACAGGAGGCCCGGGAAATGATTCAGTCCCTCCGGGGCTTCATTCTCGTGAGGAACCTTCCGCTGCACTATGCAAAGCACTTGGATGCCTTGGAGAAGGAAGTCAGCAAACTTCACGTAAAGCATGCATGGCTGACAGAAATAGGCTTTTCTCATGCAAGCCAGTGAGAAGTACGTGACGAGATGCTTGTGGCGATCTCTCCTCAGCATTTCTTCTGGATTTCTCAAGCTGATTTCTCTCGCAATATTTAAAAGGCCCCTTGTGGGGCCACCAAAGCGATGCCTCGGTGGTACTCGCACGCATATTGCTTGCCACTCGTGACATCTCTTTGCAGTCGTTATAGCAGTGCCATTGTTTAACGCTGACAGCTGCGGCTTGTTACATGTGATCCAAGTGCCCAGGAAGCAGTTAAGTGAGTGAACACAATCAGCAGCCGGGCAGAGGAAGGTGGTGGGGAGGGGCACTGGCTTCCCCACCAATATAGTTTTTCACACCAGCTCTGCCATCCCTCTATTTTGATTTTTTTCATGCCACCCGGTTATAACAATTATCGGTTATAACAATGGAATTTTCGTGGTACTTGAATATTGTTATTGGTGGGTTCGACTGTACTACGCTCACAATGTAGTTACACTACTGTAGACAGTATTCAAATAGATCGGCATTGCATGCCTGCACATACTTCAGATACAGGATGCGATTGCAGACTTGTTAGTCGGAGGGTCTCCTATTAATTTGCATCATTGCCTTCAAGCCATATAGTGCATTTGTGGCCATTACGTAAACCCCCAACCAGCATTCAAATTATCTTGAAAAACGGTTTCAGCATCTACCGCTTTGCTGATTCAGTTGTGAAAAATACTAGGCATGTATAAAAAGCTCTAGTGTGTTGGATTAAGTGAACTTTGAGCAAAAGGGATCAAATTTGTTTGCATATTTCTCATTAAGACCTCCAGATTTTTCAAATAAGTTCTCCATGAATCTATCTATCTGAGCTGCTAGCAACACTGATTTGCACTGCATACTGTAAGACGACGAAAATAAAATTGAAACTGAAGTGAATTGAATTTGAGAGGTCACAAGAGAGAGTTGCAAAGGGAAGAGTGGCAGGGACGTGGACCTACTTTTTGCCGTTGCTGATCTGGAAGACGTTGCGGCGGTCTTCGTCCAGGGCGTGCGCCACGCTACCCCGGTCGATCTCCATCACGGCACTGCCAACGCTCTAGGCACAGAGAGAAGAGATACCACGCATGCACGACGTGTAGCAGTTTACGTGTGTGTGCATGTACGTGTGCACGTAACGTATGTGTGCATCAAAAGTGTTGCTCAGGGGAAACTCACCTCCCCCCGTGGAATGTGCATAAGGTGGCATCCAAGGGTGTAGAAGTATGCTCGGTCCCAGCGGCTTACCATGCCCGCAATCTTCCTGCACAGATAGTATACAGCAAACTTAAAGGGGGCCCGTGAGGTTACACTGGATAGATTACACTTTTTGAACCAAGTTTAGTGATTTCTAGTGAAAGTGAAGAACGTAATTCACCACATAACCTGCTTGCAGTGTGACAGATTGCAGCAATCTATTGCGGTAATCTGTGGCCAAGACTAGTTAAATTACACTTTGTAAAAGGCAGTCCACAAGTCTTGCAGTGACTTAACCAGCTACATCTTTGTTTCCCCTTCCTTGTTAGCCCCACAGTTTAAGTGCTACAAGTGCAGTACTGTTTGCAAGCACCTGTGTAACTGTTATCATTTCTGGAATCAGCCATCCTGATCAACAGATGATAAAAGAAAGAGCAGAACCAGAGGAAAAGAATTGCGCCATTTATGAACAGAAATCTTAAGCAAAAAAAAAAAATGATAAGCTCTCCATCCATATTTTTGGAATCAAACCCAATATTTGTGCTCAGGAGAATGATATATAAAAAAATTGATGGAAACCAACTCACAATGACTGTCAATGGTAATGCATTAGCATTGAATCAATCTATTGACACAACGTACTGCCACCGTCAAAGTGAGTTGTCTGTGAGGCGTGTCCTGCAGCGGGACTCCACATTCACGCTTCCCTAATAACACTCGGTACCATCTAGCACCGCAGCCCCGAAGCCTGCATGCGGCCTCTGAAATGCATGTTGTACTGGCGTGTGCAAACGGTGAGAAACGCGTTATGCGGCAACCAGGCTCTTTTCTTGCCCTTCTTTACGAACACGCTGTGTCATGTGATGGCACTTCCACGAAGTGTGCACATGGCCTTCAAGATGAGAAGTGCGGCGCACTGGTGCATGTGAACGGTGAGAATTGCTCCCTTGTTTGCCGTGCACTCAGTGGCCCATACTCGGTGATCCAAGTTGGCGACAGGTTCATTGAAGAGCAGCACATACCGAGTGCACTCATGGCACAGCTTGCTAAAGCGTTGGCGTGAAAAGCATTAATTGAAAGTGGCATATACCAGGCACATTTGTGGCGCAGCCTGCTAATGTGTCGGGTTGCTGCCCTTGAGGAACCCTTGCAATGTGGGTGCGATTCCGCTCAGCATCGGAGAAATTTAAGGGATCTTTTTCATCATTGTAGAGCGGTACATTACCGGTGCCACATACAATAAAACCTAGCTAGTACATGGTGGGGGAATGTGGATCAGCTATGCACTAAGCGATGTAAAACCTTGATATAACGAAGTAGGTAAAATCGGCAATTTGCTTTGTTATATCGAAATTTTGTTGTACTGAAATTCAACCTTTTATGCAAACAAGTAAAGTCAGCGATTGATCTTTTTTTACATGGAAAGGGGCTGCAGAATTTTCCTTTTTATCGGGCAAATGAAAATAGCAAATTTGAATGAGAAAATAATTCATTTTGATGAATTTAGGAGTTGGGCAACGAATGATACGGTTTTATGCCATGTCTGTCTTCACACTGGCAGCACAAATTAAGCGAAGTCAGCCATGCTTTCATGTGCATTCCACCCCTGCGGCTGATAGCGCAGCCCACACTGGGACAATGCTATCATAAAAAGCGGCCACAGCAGGGAGCGAATGCGATGCTTCGTCTGCCTCTTGCTCCAACCTTGATCGTGTTACAGCGAGCTCACTCCCCTGCTCCCCTCTTGAGGCGGCACTCGTGAAGCCACAATTTTTCTTTCTCGCCCTCGTCCACTTTCACTCGCACCTAAAGCAAAAAGTGTGCTGGGCGCGATAGGATCTCGTCACACTTGGACTTTATACAAAACATGATGCGACTCCACTTCGGTGGTTGCTCTTGTTGCACGGTGGGCGATCTGAGAGGTGCATTTGCAAGCAGCCACTTGTAATTCAATCATCTGACCATCTGCGTCCACAGAAGTTTTCATTATGGTCCGGCATTCCTTTGCTGCGGAAGCGAAATTTCGTTAGATTGAAATTGCATGCACACTTTGTTATAATGAGGTTCTAAATACTTGGTGTTCTGTTTACAAGAGGTTATGAAAATTTACATACTTTGTTATATTGAGAATTTTGTTATGTTGACGTTAGTTATATAGAAGGTTGACTGTACTAATTAACTGACAATGGCAGATGAGTGGCTATAGACTTCCCAGCCAAAGAAATGTGTTGATTTTATCTAAAACAGACATACAGACAAGTTTTATTTGTGAGCAGGCAGCAAAAAAAAAATCTGTGACTTGCACTTGACGCCATGGCAGCCTTGCAGTGGCAACGGCAGCCTCAAGCTCAGGAAGGCTGCGAGCCAGTTTCTCCATCAAGCTCCACTTCTCTGCGATCGCCCTCATGACGGTCAGCACACTAGCTGTGTTGGACGGTGGGATAGGGATGGGCAATCACCCACGTCATTATCCATGACGACGATGTAGAAGCATTAGGAGCTATGGGAGCAGGAAACACTTCATGGCTACCACGGTTTGACGTCACTATCGGCGACGAATGCAATCCGGGAAAGGTC
Source organism: Dermacentor andersoni (assembly GCF_023375885.2). Taxonomy (NCBI): domain Eukaryota; kingdom Metazoa; phylum Arthropoda; class Arachnida; order Ixodida; family Ixodidae; genus Dermacentor; species Dermacentor andersoni. Next base: position 75,327,626 of record NC_092819.1, read on the forward strand.
CGTGTGCCGCAATTTTACTATCTATGGTCTGCATGCACGACATTTTGCCAATTCTACGCTTGCATGCACAGAAAAATGAAGTAATTTCTATGCCCTAACAGTTTGGCATGCGTTAAGCAATTACGACTTAAGTGATTAGCTAATACATCAGGTTTAATGGCAACAGGATGGGAGATTCATTGCGACTATATATAAACCAAAATTACTTATTAAGCGGGTATATATCAATGGAATTTTATTGTACATAGTTACTCAAGCTGGCATGAAGAATGCTCACTGAAGAGCGAGCGGCACACATCTAGTGGCACGTACCCAGTGACTCAAGTTAGTATCCAGATGTTCAAGTTGGGGTCAAAGAGTTTCGAACAGTGGTACCTACCCAGTCTCACACCTTACAGCGAACGGCGTGAAAGAGATTCATTAAAGAGCGGCATGCATGTACACATTGCCACATACTCGGTGACAAATGCTAACGCTAATGAATGCCAAAGAATGCCAAAGAATGCTAACGCATTAAATGTTGTGGCCAACACACTAGTTCATACAATCTACTTCCTGGGAGTTTGGGTCCTCATCACAGTTTTGTTCACAGTTGTACATGGACAAAGTAAGCCAGTGCAAGTCACCGTAGGGCACACTCACGTCCGATGGAACAGGTAGCCCGACTTATGGGACATGCTTGTCTGGGCAGGCGCAGAGGCACCCTCAGCGAGATAGGCGGCATTCTCCTCCCCTTGCCGCGCCAATGTGCCCGCCTGCAGTGCTGCCTTTTCTGTCTGGGCCTGCAGCTCTCGTTGCACCCTGCAATGTCAGTGGCTGTTTAGCAAACCTTTAAACTTATAGCACACAGGCCTCCTCCTATGCACATTTCTGTGATAAGCCATATACAGTGACAGTTGTTTTGGCTTTCTACACTGTACATATTTTTGCGGTGTCTTTCACAGGCACGTACCATGCTTACTTGTGTAAGATCCGCACTTTTCTTTCTGAATCTTAGCAGTGTGTGGCTTTTACATGAGCTGGGCGTGAGGCTTCTGTCTGCTAAAATCCTGAACGATAAGACGAATGATGTGCAGAATAATGCCCCAAACGCTGGCTACACACATTTATTCGGATTGAGAACCATCGATCAGGTTCCATTACACTCATGATCACTCTCGATGTTGCCCCAGTCGCCACCGGCGCTTAACAGCCCCGTCGAACCACACAAAAAAAAGTGGTTGCCCTTGGTTCAGTCCATGCTGTGAGATATGCCTGCAGCTATAAAGCTTTTAGCAATGGTATCAACTGATACCGAATGCCACGCATTCAAGATCCAGTCTTTGGTGCAACTTTTTTTTCAGAAATTGGAACATTAAAGAATGGGGTGTGAGTCTTACAGGAGCAAATACAGTACCTGCCAACCTGAGAAGATTCAAATTTGTAAAGGTTCTGTGGACATGATACCGAAGGGGGAAGGGGGGGGTCATGCAAACTTGCCTTGAGCGCACGCCTTTTGAAGGATAACTGCGCACCTTTACAATGGTGATTTACCTTTGCATGTATCATAAATGCAGCATACAAGCAGCAGCAAGCTTGAAACAGCTAAGACTGACAAGTAAAGCATTCTTTTTACAATGCAGCGACCATTTCAGCGACTTTGCTTTGACGATTTTGCCTCCTCCTGAAGAATGTCTGGATAAACTTGCTTAAAGCAAGTACCCCTTTTATCATGAGAGCACTTCCAACGAAAGATTCAGAGACTGACTTTTTACAAAGATGATTTTTCCTCAATCTTGACACAATCTTTGTAAGATAACTTGACTACGATCTGGCGGTGTACCTTTGACTTTTATCTCACATGTCATTTCTTGTATTTCACCCATGCTTTTTTCCGACTTTCTTCTATAACGTGGTTTTTCGTGTTTGATTGTAAATGACACGTCTAATGACGTATTTGATCTGTAGTTGTTGTTTCTAATACGCTAATTTGCTGACTATTGACATCACCATCAATGTTGTTATTATTAACCGAGGGTCCCACTACAGTTCTTTCACTTTGGGACCCTCGTCTGTATATTTGTCATGTAATTACTTCTGTTTTTGGAACTAATAAATCTGAATCTGAAAAAAAAAAAAATAATGTAAAATGAGCCCAAATTCATAAACTTTACAGAAAATTCGGAAGTGCTTACAGCTACGCTGTTGCGCTGTTGTATAACCATCATGCTTGTGTTCACCATTTCTTAGTGGTCATAACCATAAAAAACAGGCATTCGTCTATTGCCTTTCTTGCTCTGGTTGGTCGATCAGTCAGACAGTTGGCGTGTGTGTGTGTGTGTGAAGTTTAATGGTGCAATGGCACCTTGACGAAACCCTTCAAAACTGTAGAATGAATCTGAATTCGTAAACATTGCAGGAAATACGGCAGAGTTGGTCGTTACGATGGTGGCACTCACTCTCCCAGGCTGGTGGCTATGTTGGCAAGGAACTCATCCTGCTCGGCTGTGTGCATTGTCTCGTGGGCGACGCCAAACAGGGACTTCATGGAGTGCACATAGCCCAAGAGTGGCTCGATCAGCGCCACCTTGCGGCGGTACTGCAACGCGTTCAGCTGGGCATAGAACTGCAGTGCCACCTGCATGGTCCGAACGGGAAACGGCAACTTTGTTTTTATTCAGCGCATCAGGCACCTTGGGTTGAAAACCTCGTTCGATGCATAGCTTAACATATTAGTTGGTTAGCTGAGCTGGAAGATGTTAGCCGAAGCATGCACAATGCACTGCTGGTTTAGGAACATACATGAGAAAGGAAATGAATGACGCAAAATGTATACCGCGCAGCTGTTCTACTAGTACAGAAATTATTGATACCTTGCAAGCAGTGAACTTGGGTGATGAGTGCGTTAGTGTGACACAGAAGCACATTGCAGGTTAATTGTATTTGGAAAAGAGATAAGAGGGAGAATCAACATCAAATCAGCATCAGTTAGCATCAGCTCACAAAGAACAAACATTATTCCATACCAAATAAAATTAAAACAGTTTGTTCACCTTTATTTCTGGCCACGGGAGTACATCATATAAAAAAAAAAGATGTCTATTTACATTGAATATTAGTTACGGCAGTAATTCGTTATAACTGATTTGCTGAGCTATCCAAAACTGAAGCACCACTTTAGAGTGTAAAAAATGTTATTATGGGTTTTGCATTAGGTTTCACATGCTTAAATCAGCATTTTGAGGTATCAAACTCGCCATATCAAAATATAGTATGTTGGGCATTCTCAGATTAACCTTCTGAAGGGAAATTTTTTCACCAAATGCAGCCCCCAGGGTCGATGTTCTTATTGCAGATCTTAAATCCTCAGAGTGACCTATGTTTGGAAAAAAAAATTTATTGCAATTTTTTACGTTGACAATAAAGTCAAAAAAAAATATTTTTATGAGTAAACACGCATTGTTTATTCATGGATTCAGATGGGCTTGCATAAATACTTATAAGAATAATAAAATGTTGACAGTCGCTTCAGTATACGCTAAAGAGGATGAACATGAAAACCTGCATGCTCACAAGACATTAATTAAATTACTTGACATTATCATTTGAACGTGTTGTTACTTCCTATTACTTGTTTTCTACCACCAAAAGCCATGTGTTTGAGTGTCTTAATTAACCCTATCTTAATTAATTGTGCCTTAATTAACACCAAAGGTCATGGGTTCAACTCCCACCAATGGTGGCATCATCAATTTTGGACCCACTGAATTTCGGCCCCACCAGAGGTTGAGGGTTCAACTCCCCCAAAGGTCGAACATTTGAGTGTCTTAATTAACTCTTAACTGTGCCTTAATTAATACCAGTAGTCACGGGTTTGACTCCCACTAAAGGTCGAGTGTTTGACTTTCACCAAAGGTTGTGGGTTCGAGTACCTTAATTGACTGCATCATAATTACCTTTGTCTTAATTAACAACAAAGATTGTGGATTCAACCATCAATGGTGGCACCATCAATTCTGGTGCCACTGAATTTTGGTCCCACCAAAGGTTGAGGGTTCAAGTACTTTGACTCTGCCTTAATTACTATCAAAAGTCATGGGTTCAACTCCCACCAAAGGTTGTGGGTTCGAGTCGCACCAATGGTCGTGGGTGGCACCATCAATTTTAGTGCCATAATCCCAGACAGTCAATTTTTCGATAACGCTGGACAACAGATTTATTGACACATGAGCTACTTAAAGCTTTCGTCTTAAAAGGTTGCAGCTTCACAGGAAAGACGATGCATTGATTGCAATAGTAAATTAGTAGACAGCTTTACGAAGTAAGGATGGCAGTTTTATCGGCTGTAAAAAATTGTAAACATTTGTTGACTAACTAAATTGACAAGCATGGTGTCACGAGTGCACAAGCAAATATGAACATATCTCATTCGATGACCGTGCACACTCACTGTCAAAATGCTGAAGTGAGGAAGCATGGCAGCAGCAGCGAGCGAACTGCCTTTCGTGCTTCAACACTTCAACGCGAACTTAGCGGCGAGAACACAGCATAAACGAAGCTATCAGCACTCGGCGCACTCTGTCCCCATCACTGATTGCGTTCAAGAGTGGGTCCACGCGCGGCAGCACCGTACGCAGCAGCCGGAGTAGAACACCTCCCCGCCCACAACACTGTCGCACACCCTCGCACGCTTTCACTTCCATGTACAGCATACAGCGTGCAATGACATTGACGGTGGAAATGTGCCTGGAGGGTCCGTATAATTGCTATTGCAATAAAAAATAGGCACAGTGGAATGGACACATTCCGATTCGGCACTTGGGCAGTAGTTTGCATCAAAGGAATCATCGCTCAACTCACTGGAACAAGAACTACTTTCCCTGCACATCCATAGCATAATCAAACTGCGTATATAAGTGCTCGCAAGAAAACTCGATGGTTGTGCGCCTGTCACGAAAAAAACCAAATGAGCCAGAAACTTTTCATTCCATCGTCAATGAGGGGCAACCAGTTTTCGAGAGTCTCATGAAAAGAAATGCATGCATGGCAGCATCGTCTGCCATACGGCGGAATTATTTGTATACACCAGCTTGCCTGCGAACAGATGTAATCCCACCCCTGTGAGCAACAAGCGAACAAGCCTCACATGGTGATTCTTTGAGAGATTAGAAATAAGATAGACATCAGTTATTGCGAGCGTGACAAACGGAGCAGCCCGCGAGATGAAACCAAAACTAACCACTGCGCACTTACAGCTGTGCTGGCATAAAGAAGCCATGGAATTAAAACTAAGAGACTATGGAGCAAAAAAAGAAATATTCTTGTCTCCACACGGGGTGGCAGCACTTTTTGGGTAACAGAAAGTTGAAAAATTGGTGTTTTTCAAACATACAGACAGTGTCGTAAATATACAGCATCGACCATTTGGGACCTAATCATGACACCATATAGAGTAGAAACTCGTTCACATGTCTTGGAAAAAACAGCAAGAGAAAATGTACTAACCGGAAAAACGTATGATCTGAAGTAACTAAAAAAATTTGAGAGTCAACTATTGTTGACATCTATGTAATGCAAAGCGTCGCGCGGATCGTTGTGGCAGGTGACGCCGACAGACGTCAAGCTGGTGGTGCTCCAGTGGTCCAAGATGCATTTTGTTGTTTTCCTACTGCGTGGTGTTTGAAGAGGGCAATGGGAAACCGAGACGAAATCGAGCTGGTGGGTGACGCCGGATGCTGCCAAAGTGAAACGTGATGCCCACGTCGCGCCTTTAGATTATCACCTACTAAACGCGTGCAGTACGCTACCAATGGCACTATGTATATGCACCCTGCACTGTAAAACAGATGGGTGAAGATGCTTATCGCAATGGGTTTGGCGACGATAGCTGCGAATGTGGCTTGTGACGACCGGGGCGGAGATTTGCTGGTACCGAAATAAGAAACTGTGCATGCCGTCGTTTTCATGTGAGATGAGAGGCTATATACTGCTCTTGATCGCGTGCACCTTGTGCCGTTTCTTGTTCACATGGGGTCTTTCGGCTGGAAAACATATATGATCACAGTTTGTAGCAAGGAATGACGGCGCATTTCGGCTATCGCCTATCACAAGCGTGCGCTACGCTTCTGACAGTACTACCCGCTATGAAACAGACAGGCGAAGATGCTTATCGCAATGGGATTGGCGGCGATTTTGTTTGTGCATGTTTCCATCTAACAGCCCTTTCTTTTATGTGGGCGAGATGGCAATGCGCTTCATGTGTTTCATACGTGTCCAACAGTGTGCAGAATGTCCACAATGGTTGTTTGATGTCCTTGCTGGCTGGACAGTAATTAAATGTGTGCATATATATACAGTCGAACCCGACTATATCGAACCCGTTTACATCGAATTATTCTATATATCGAACAATTTCTGGTCACGGTATAGTTACAACGAGTATATATAGCAAAAATTACGCTTACATCGAACAAATATTGCAGTGACTCCCGATATATCGAACGTCAAGCGGCGGAAAAGTGCCCCCAGAAGTTGGCTTTCCCTCGCGGTAGCGGGGAAACCCGGCGGCGCAGCTCCATCAACCGCTCTCCCTACCGTGACCGCACTGCCTAGGGCTGTTCGGGCGAGCCGTCGACACTCCCCCCTGTCGCGCATAGTGAAGTCTATTATCCTTCCTCTTTCTCTATCATCTTTCACTTCCCACTCCCTCTCCCGACGACGCTTCGCCGTGCTCCCTCACGGGTTGCAGAATCAAGCGTCCTTCCTTTCTTTAGATCGCTATCTATCGACACTCCCTAGCAAAAAAATGATCCTGGCCCCCCTACAGCGCTTGCTCAGACAGCCAATCAGAGGCTCTTGTGCACTCTTCGTGCAAGATGGCGAAAGTGCGAGTTGTCTGTCTGCTTCTCTGGTTTATCGTGTTTGCGCCTTGTGGGCCTTCTCCAGCAGTGTTGCCGTGATGAAGCAGCAGAATTCGCCTTTCGTCGTGAAGATCGAAATCACAAATCGCATCGAACGCGATGTCCCAGCAGCGTGCAAGATTCAGAGGAGCACTCTCGGCACGATTAGGGCTAAAGTGGCCAGACTCGCAACCCGGTGCCCATGGCGCCCGACGCGTACGCACGGCCGTGTACGAGGCGTTCTTCCTACGTGCCGGTTTCCGCGTGCTCGGTGATGACTGCAAATTCTGATGAATGCGATGAAGCCGTTGCCGGTGGTGCCGAAGTTTGGAGCGAGCTGTCAAAATTTCAGGGACATTCGAATCAACGGTGGACGAGTTTGTGAGTGCAGATGATGGTGTCGCGACGACGGTAGATCCCGAAATGAAGACTACATCGCCGACATCGTACCGAGCACAAATGAAAGTAGGCACGTTGAGGAAAGCAACTACGGTCCTTTGCCCACATCCTCCGAAGTGATTGGTGCACTCGCATTAGTCCGGTGCTTCAGCGCGAATGCGGAAGGTTGCGGCCTCAGCTGCTCGGACTCTAGACAACGTGGGGAAGTGCGTGCGTTGCAGGCAGCGAAGCAGAAGAAAATGCAGGACTAATTTATGCGAAACTAAGCTAGTTTCGCCAATAAAGTGATTTTATAAATGGTATGTGCTTTTATGACATCCAATTATTTAGCAGCCTTATATCGAATTATGCTCTACATCGAACTGATAGGCGTTTTTTTGCGAGTTCGATATAGCCGGGTTTGACTGTAATAGTAGAACTACGTTCTTTTGCTTGCACTCGCCACATTATAGGCATGATAACAATATTATTGGCATTAGTAGGCATTTTATTCTATCAACAAAAAGTAACCAGATATAGGAGTAAAGAAATCAAAATGCTGTCCCCGTCTTCTTTAGAATGAATTCTTCCTGTCTTCTTTCATGCGAGTGCTCACATCATTTATTGTCATAGCTGCGTAATTACAACATTGATTTCGGCTAGCACATGTCATGTGGAGAAGCCAAACCTCAGGAGAAACGTGAGCTGTGCAGAGAACACGTGTCAGAATATGCGAGTCCATCGTCACCATAGACTTTGTCTGCCAGAGGATGTAAAACAGGCTGAAGATGATGACATATGCCCCCATGTATAGTTGCATGCCAGAATTGTGCACTGGGCCAAGCATATAAAGTGCTGAGGGACACAATGATCCACAGACCACATTGCTATAATCAAGTTGCAAGAGAGTGACTCCTTCAGTCAGAATTGCAGTGCTTCTGGGATCAGGGTGACTATGTTTAGTGACTGTAGACATCTGCATACTTACTTTAGGTTAAGTATTAATGTATGTTTCTGATCAAGAACTATAATGAAAAAAAAAGACATCTTAGACTTTTTCTTCGGAAAGCTGCCAACGAGGATACATGGTTCAACAAGCCAAATACTTATGTCAAGCTCTGTATCCAAGGAAAAAAAGTTAGCTTTCCATAAATGTTTTTGGGCACTCATTGAAGCATCAAAAATTATGTCTGTTACTTTAGACAGCATCAAACACAATGTACTTTAAACCTCAGAATGTTTATGGCACACCTAGATGATTCCTTTAACTCTGCTACTAGAAGCAGTGACCAGTAACACTGTGGAAGATGAATCTGTGGAAAATGAATCTGTGGCCATCAATAAAAGAATGTAGTATCCACAGGCCAATTCTGTTAAAATACCAATTTTTTGACACACTGTCATTAGCACATTGAAGCTCTTCACAGACTAGCAGGCTTGAGTCAGAAAATGATTGTGGTCAGAATGACAATGAACTGACTGTGTGGAATCGGCGGTTTGCCAGGTACAGCTCCTCGCTCAGGTCTAGTCGCTGCCGATCGGTGTCTTTTCGCCGTGACTGCTTGCAGTAGCGTCCCATTGCTTGCTCCCGCTCTGCATTTTTAGAACAGCAGCACATAGTATGTCATTCACGGTAAGCTATGAACATTATCAAGTTTCCAGTATGGGTGCCTCCCTTGTTCATATTGGCCTCAATTAGTATGGCGTGTGATCTGCATAACCATGCGCTTGCTGCTTGCTGTTTTCCTTTCCATGTCAAAAACTTCAAGGCATGAATTTTATGCATAAAGTCATAGTAGTGATGCAACGATATCAGTAAATTGACTATTGATAGTGTAAAAAAGACTATTGATAGTATTGTAATCAATAGTAGTGTGACAGGCCACTTACTTGTTAACAGAGTATGTACTGCTTTTTCAAGATTTACAAAGTTTGGCAAGCCGATTTCACCAAAAGTTTTTTTGATAACTAACTTAACATTCAGTTTGCTTTTTTGGAACTTCTATTTTTCTTTGCAAATGATTTGCATTGTTCTCCTGAACTGTCAAAATCCCAAATATGGCTATTACTAATGTAATACTGAAAACGAGCTACTGTTACACCAGTGAAGCAAAATTAAACAAAACTGTTATTATTTTCAAATCTATTAATGGGATACAAATTGCTTGCAGTACAGTTGAAAACATACAACTGTTTATCCTACACATTTATAACTGCTTTCTTTATGCTCTAGCTGAACCGTGACACATGCAACGTAATCATGCTTTAAGTGCTGACCTCAGATGTTGCAGCTGCTATTAAAGAGGAAGTGAGAAAAACTGGCTGCTAAGGTCTTCAACGATGTTTACTGCAAACTGGAGGTTCCTGGTGGGCCCTAGTATGCACAAGCTCTGCAGTCATAGTGTGGAGAGTACTATTATGAGCAATATAAAAGGGAACACAGGAACGCGTAGAAAACACCCTCAGACCCAGCTATGTGGGTGATACGCAGCGGCCGCCGTCGGAAACAAAGTGGAAAGGGGGACGCTGTTCTAATAACTGTTCGCACTCCAACTATTCGCACTCCCGCCGCGCGTCTGCAAAGTGCGGAACTTCGCATCGCCAGCAGGCGGCGATAACACTGTTAGATATTGTGTCACTGATAACTTATTGCGCCGAATCGTTACAAAAGGTAGCACTGTTCCTGACTTCGATATTGATTTATGGTAGATCTTGTAAATCAGGAAAAAAATGGTCTTTAAGGGTGAGTTCAAAATAAGTTTATTGGCGCTTGCCGAATATTAAAAAGATACTGAAGCAAATGAAATAAGGCAATAGCGTCATCGCAGCTTACGCTCGTCCTTTGTTTTGCTCGTTGGTGGCCTAATAACGCATCATGCCACTGTCGACTTGAACGACGGCCTCCATTCTTTGGGGCAGAGACGCGTAGAGAACCTCGATGGGTGCGGTATCACGCTGAAGGCGCTCCCACTCATGTTCTATTGCTTCCCATAGTTGGTCGGAGTTCGCCAATTCTAGTGACCTCTTCGAAAGGTTCACTTTCATACGGCCCCAAACATGCTCTATAATGTTCATGTCGGCACCCTTCACGCACCACTGAAATTGCATTACCCCTCGCTCTTCCAAAAGGCGCGCCACGCCCTTCGATGTGTGAACAGGAGACAAGTCCTGCTGGAAAAAATAACACCCATCCGGGTGCGGCCCATTCAACACATAGGGGATCATCTGGTGCTCGAGCAGAGTGCAATACGCAGCACTGGTGAACCTCCCATCAATTCTCACCAGTGGGCCTAGGCTTTCGTGGGAGATCGCCCCCCAGACGTTCACAGACATGCGTCTGCTGGCGGCCACCTCCTGGATATTCTGCGGACTAAAGCGTGTGTTTGCGGTCCGCCACACTCTCTTTCGTTGGTCCCAGTGGCTCGAGAACGTGGACTCATCAGAGAAAACTACATACTCCCACTCGCTCTTGCTGCAGCTGCGGTGTTCAGTAGCGAACCTCAGGCGAGCTGCTTTGTTGGCTGCGATGAGCAGAAGTTTCTGTGTGGCGATGCGACTTCGCAGTCCTGCTTCTCTAAGCCTTCGTTGTACCGTGCTGTCGCTCAAGTTGTCCAAGCCAAGAGCACCTCGAACGTCCTTTGCACTTAGAAATGGTTTGTCAATGACGGCAGCCAGCATGCAAAGGTCTTGGTTGTTCATTGTTGATCGGGGTCGTCTGCAGTGTGGCGCATCGTTTATGCATCCTTCGTCTCGGTAAGCCTGGATAATCCGGTTGACTGTTTTCAATGGGCGGCCTGTTACGAGGGCAATATTGCGCTGCGTATAACCTCTTTTGGACATTTCTATTATATCTTCCCGCTGTCTGTTTAAGAGGCACTCGAGGCATCTTGAGGCTGCAAAATCAGAGTTGACTGCTCTGCGTGGGCCACTACAGTGTGCTACATGAATTTTTCTGAACGAACTTCGTGCAACGAAGTCGCATGAGAGACGGTTTATCAATGTTCTTTTTAAAATTTTTTCTTTATTTTATTCCTCCGTCGTCATTGGTTCGAGCGCCGCCGCTGTTCGAGGTGCCACTGACAACGGGGTGCGTCGATTCAAATAAAGAATCGGTTTGAAATACAGGGCAAACTTGGTCTAAGAGTACTATCAAGCGGCTGCGCGAAGAAAAAAAAAAGAATGAAAGAAAAGAAAATGAATCGGTATAAGTCACTGGTGACGATTACCGTCTTATCGGTTGTAGGACGATCGATGACGTAAGCTGCTCCTTTGTAGAAATGCCAGCGTGGTGGGAGTGCCAACAGTTAGTGGCAGAGCGCCCTCCTTTCCCTCTTTGTTTTTCACAGCGCCATCGGCGTATCGCTCCGTGTTTGTTTCGAGGCTGTTTGCCACGCGTTCCTGTGTTCCCTTTCATATTGCTCATGATAGTACATCTGCAGCACTCGGTGACAAGTGCACAGATTGCTATGATCATCACCATCGTTTGCATAGTAATGACCTAGGACTTTGCAGGCCAACATCACCAAGCACGTGTTGAAATGGCCATGTGCAGTATGTTGCATGCGATCTTACACCATTGATAATGCTATAGATAGCTTACTATCGGAAGTTTTTCTTAGCATTCATAGTTCAATAGTGACTCAACTCAGTGACTATTGAATAGTGACTATTTCTCAACTATATATAGTACTACTGCTAATATTCCATCACTAAAGCTTAAGTTACATGGAGTGAACTTTCAGGACGAACTTCGCACAACAAAAAAAGAAGCAGAAGCATGACACAGAATGTTCGCTGGCTCGCGCTACGTGAAAGGAAAAAGAGGTGTAAGCCACCACTAGTTCGCCTACTCACTGTCAGTGTAACCTATGCCTGCTTTGAGACATAGATGCATTTTGTGACTGCCTGTTGAGAAATGTTCAAGCTGCATATGTAACATGGCTGCGGCTCTTTTTTTGCATGTGCGAGAAAGCATGATGCCTGACACTATTTTGCTTCAAGCTCTAGCTGTTGTGGCATGCTGCCCATCGGCACATTCCTTCTTCTTTATTCCCAATACTGAATTCAAATATACCTTCTTTTGCTGCATATAACCTGCCACCATGTATAACTGCACCCCCAATTAGAAAAGCCTAGAAAGAACAAAATAATAATCTGTGCATATAACCTGCGGAAATAACTGCATACAATAATGCTCGCATCTTAGCAAAAACAATTTCCATTTGCAGATGCACAACTCGTCTAAGTCGTATCTCCGGCCAGCGGCTTATCGCTATCGCCACGTGCACTTCGAAACTACTTAACGCAAAATGGTGACTTGTAAAGAGGAGGAGAATGGGCGACCATGAAGGTGGGAAAAGGGAGAGGGTAGGATTACCTAGGAGATAATGAAACTTTGAATGGAAGAGAACCTTGAATTGAAGTGTAGCTTCACGGCAGTGCACACCGCACTGCCTTAAGATGTGGCCTCATGGCAGCACTGCCGTGAAGTTTTGTCGCATTGAAAGTAAGAATCAGCCTATTTTGTGAATGCTAGTGGCAGGAACTGGTCACGATATTTGCCTGCTTTGCATGAGAGTGCATCAACTTACCTGCAGTGGCCTTGTTGTACTGTTCTTCAAGGGTGAAAATTTCTAAAAGCAAGAACGAAAATATAAAATATGATTAAATAATACAAATACCAGTTACCAAACGGCCAAAAGCAACGTGTAGCTATTTGTGGAAGATAATGTAATGGGACAACATTGCTAGACTAGAAACACAGCCTGTGCTGGCTCACAGCTCATGAAAAGCTAGCTAGGGGACCCTCCCAAAAAGACATTGTGTGTGAGGCCATAAGATGAAAGAAGCGAATACTACAGCTTGCCAACCTTTCCATTCTGATTGAAGCATTGATGGAGAAAAGCACACATATGCTGGTGGAACATTTCCCTCTAGTGAAAGTAATAATACAGTCAAACCTCAATAGAACAAATTATCAGATATAATGATGTAAATATAAAATGTGTCTTGCCAATACCATTATAAATAAATAAATATATGTTATAATAAATACAATAGAGCCTCGTCAATACGATTCCATTACACGCAACTTCTCAGTGCCAACATTCACAATTGAGAAAACAAACAGTGACCCCCCAATACAGTTAAGTTCCTTTTTTACTGGTTCCTGGAGGATTACTGGAAAAAATGATATTTCTACACCAACATTCCATACATCACCAAACTGTGATCGTTTACATTTTCGGCCACTAGATCCCAAGTAAACAAGAAAAGGTGTGAGGCATACTTGCCTGTCCATCTCGGGTAAAAAATGCTGGTGCGCACTCAGTTCCCCATTCCGGTACCAGCATATCTCCTCCTAGGTCATTCAAGCTGCATTCACAGCTATTGTTGCCAACCCTTACTGCAATAAGCACTTTCACCTATCGGTTTCAGAGTGCGTGGGGTGTATTCCTGTAGGAAGCGTAGTGCACACTTCAAATAGGCATTAAAACAAGCCTGCCGGCATTCCCTGCTGCAGGTTGCATAGTAAGCGTCATGTTTCGCTCTGGCGGTATAGAGGCATCATATTCCAGCACCGACCACCAGCCCAATTTTGTTTCAGTTTCCTGACACCGCTTCAAATTTAAAACACTACGCAATAGGAAAACAACACAGCATATCTTGCGTAATAATTTAAGTCCCACCAGCTCGAAGCATCTCCGCATCTCATGCCGCAGTGATCTGCTCCGACTGGGCCCATCAAAACTTCCCGCCAAAATTCCTCGCTTGAACAAGTTGCTTACCCAGGCTGAATTTGAGGAGCGCAAACGTAAGCTTGCCGAAGCTACAAAAACGGCACAGCATATCTCCAGTCTCTTGGGCCCAACCAGCTAGGTGTGCATCGGCATCTCGTGCTACAACAAATCCAGCAACATTTCGCATCGCCTATACGTCAACCACAGTTGAACGTGTCAAATTTTTTAGTGTCTTTCGAATGTATGCTTCCCCAGTTAGTATGCCTTTGGGTAGGGTAATTTGGTAATTAGGGTAGCTGGAGATCACTGGGAGAGGCCTTTGTTTTGTAGTGGACATAAAAAAAAGGCCGCTGCTGTTGCTGGTATTTTTCCTTGTGTTTTGTTCCCCAAGACGTATGAATGAGGTTCTACTGTATTGTAATGAAGGTATTTTCGTGTCAGATGCAGCTTTGCTACAAGGACATTTGACTATATACTACTAACAGGTGAATCTTTTATATCACAAAGTCACGGTCTGACTGTGCGCTATAGGGAACATCCTCCAGATTACTTTTGACTTCTTGGTGTTGGTGTGCAAATAGCAGTTTTTCAGATCGAATCAAATATTGGATTCTTTTCAGATAGCTTTTGAATTACAAAATCTGTTCTCGCCATAAACATAAAACAATGTAATGTTCATTTCCCAGTTGTACTGCTCACAATGTTACTAATTTTCTGTAATTACATTGCACATAATAAAGCATTGTTTAACAAAAGCACAACTGGAGCATAGAGATAAATAATAAGCTTAGTATTTGCATACTCAGAACTCACTGGTGTGTGCAAATGATAGCAGTTTAGCCAGAAAACTCAGTCTTCCTGAGCATTGTAGCATACTCCACTATGCAACTTCTCATATTTTATGTCTAATATGGCCACCTGGATGAGAATTATTGCACCATTGCTCAGTTTATGAATACAGTTGTCAAATTAAAACATTCAAGAACTATTAAAGAAATATTGGTAGTTACAAATAGTGCATATTCAATTCAAAGACCCAATCAAATAGGGCAATATTCAAAAGTTTCGAGTGTTCACACACCCCAACTACCTGGCATCTTATTTATTTATTTATTTATTTATTTAGTGCATCTCAAAATCTCACAAAGAAACCTCTCAATTATGGTTGAACAATGGTTGAACAAGGGAAAGTTCAATGTAATGCTAACATTTCAAAGGGTCTTCATTGATGCAAGTCCCCATGTTGCAATGTTAGCTCCAGGCTAAGGCTTCTCCTGTTCACCCACCATTTATTAAATTGAGTCTCCGTTTTCAAGCGACATCTACGTCATTTGGGCCTATTATTATTGTTTTTGAAACCTCGAGTGGAATACATGCATTCCCGTAACACAAGACTTGCCTCTGAGGTCGGACTCCAGAAACCTGGAGAGAGGGTAGACCATGCCGTCCCCTATGTGGGCACTGCACATTTGATGCCACGAGCTTATCTGCAAAAGGACAGCAGGGGGATGCATCGATCAGGCGGTATCACTGGCGCACGTCTGTCTTAATGCACATACAAGTTGGCTGAATACGAAATAACTAGTATTTATAGTATTGTATTGGCTCCCTTTCAATTAATCGGGTATTGGTTCAACCGAGCAAGAAAACTGAATAAGAAATTTCACCAACTGTTTCTGAGTGACCGTTTTCTAATCTAAGTGAACTGTCATTTTCCAGTGCTTACTACACTGCTACCAGCACAAATGTTGCCCAATGTGTTACTAAACTATCACATGCTAAACTCTTCACACTCATTAGGACAATATGCTTGTTTGTAGGCAATTGTAAGTGAAAAAGGAATTGTGCAGGAAGAACACTAGACTAACACGTTGACTATTTTCTGCTTCGCTATCAGCAATTTTAAACAATCATGTTTGCCAAGCGACATTTTAAAACGTGGGTGCACTTACAAATTTTGCCTCCAACATTTTCTTTTCTTCCTGGACCGAATGTGATGCAGTAGCGCCATATTTTCATGATGTCATATTTTGCAGCTCGTCCATAAGTGTGCTCTTTTTTTTAATGATAACATGCTTTCTAAGCAAAGTGTGCCACAATGTAAGTCACATGCAAATGTTTTTTTTGAAGAGTTCCAACCTTTAAAGATAATGAAAATTGTTTTGTATAACAAATACAAATAACAAAACCCCACATCAAGAATTATTTTGTACAACTATTTTGCTTAGTAGATTACTGCTGCAGCTCATGCCACCAACGACATGAGAAATTGCTCCCTGTTTATTTCTACATAATGTTAAGCTAATTTCTGACACACAATATGTACTTCTACAGTGTGTACATTTATTTGCTCTGCAGCTTTACACTTCTGTTGACGACCATAAGCTTTTTATAGAATAGATGTTCTTCACAGACCCCCCCTTCCTTTTTTTAAGCTTTGCTGACAATTTACTTTTCTGAGCCTCCTTCTGTACTATGTTACCTTTGCATTCCATGTAACATTCCACATAAACTTAAAACGTTCCAGACAACACTGTAGACTTTCGAAATTCGGAGATGTACTGTGCTGGGTACCCACAAACTAGTGAAAATGTTTCATTCATAAAATGTAAGAAAGACTAAGCATAGAGGAAAAAATCTACGGTTTTACAGCATAACTAGAAAAGGGGTAGTAGTGCCTCCTACCTCTTCTAGGCTGCAGGAAAGTTGCCTGAGTGTTGACCGGAGGATGCTATCCGGATCTGTGTCCAGAGGAAAGTCCTGCACATTGACGTCCCAGTCCACTCTCAATCATGGTTTACTGGACACAACCAAGCACTGTGGCCACTCTAGCAGATTTTCTGCTACATCTTTTAAGCTTCTTCGGTGGCATAAATGTCTATTTAGCCAAAAGAGTATTTCGAGTGAAATTGCTGTCAACAAATGCTTACCAGTTTCACAAAAACAATTAATGCATAATGAACATTCTGTTATTTTTGGTGGCCTGTTTACAAGAAAACAACAACGTTGACAACTGTTGCAGTAAAATGTCTGTTGGTAAATTTTTATTCTACAAGACAAAGAGTGTTTCGTGAAAGGTGTCCAACTGGCATTTCACATTTGGCACAAGTAAATTATGCAGCATAACAAAGTTGAGAGGTCTTAGATGTGTCTTTTCAGAATTTGTGGGTCTGCCAGCTAAACTATTCAAAAATTACTTAATAGAGCTTGCCTACTTCATCTGATCTTAATTCTTGTCAAAGTCTTTCTTAGTGAACTTTTGGTGAATCTGCGATAATGTTTATTAGGTATTGAATTTGGTTTTAGTAGAATTACTGGGAGAAAGAGAAGGCAAGAGTGGCATTGCACGCATGTAATCACATATGCACAATGTCTCACCTCCTGAGCTAGTGTAAAGTGCCACACTATCGTTTCATGGCTGCACAGGTTGGCATACCCACTTATACTCGTTTCAAAGGCATAAGTATGAGTGAGTAACGAAGTGTGCGAGTAGTCGTGAGTATGAATGTGTCTGTGCTTGGCTGCTAAGCAAAGCTGCTATGTGCCTACTACAGAAAAGATGCATGTTGTGCCCTTACCTGAGAGTCATACTGCCTCATATGGAACGCCAAGCTTGCTGTGGCATCCGCCAGTTCCTTCTGCAAGTTATGAAGCAGTTGCCAAAAGAATCAAGACATGCACAAGAGCACGTAAGCCACCATATAAGTAGATGAAAAAATTGCACACGTTATTAGCATGGCAGGAACAGCAGTGGATAATGAAAATGAGTGACACAAGGGTGTCCTTGAAACACAAGTAAAACAAAAAACAATATAAGAAATGCAATACCACACACACATGTACAAACACACACACGTACACATACACAAAAGACAGCTGATGACTAGTAACTACATTCATGAAGAAACTTTTTAATTATTCATTTTTGCCTATTCTAAGCAAAAAATTATGTTCTGGCAAGAAAATTTTAATAGATCAGTATGAGTGATTTATAAGAAGTGCTGTGCACAAAGTGCAAAAATGACATTACTTCTGAAGAAAACTTGCACATTTGCTTCCTAATGAGCACATGCACATTATGTGATGTTCATAGCACTTCAATAGTAGGCTTGTTGACAGAACCAAATATGCTGAACACATGCTTGAGGACAAGATCCAGTAATGACATTTTAAGCTTTCATACTAAACTTCCATTTTAAGGAACACTGCAACATTGAGTGCTTCATGTAAAAAAGATTAATAAATAACTTTTACAATTTTGAGTTTGTTGCTTGTACATTTTCATTATCAACATATAGAAGACTTAGCACTGGTGCAAAACTCTAAAATCTAACTCTGTCATTGTTGTCTTGTCGATCGTGGAGTTCTCCACATAAAGTGTCGAATTATTTTACTGTGTGAAACTGTGTGTGCTGTTTGTACAGCTTGTAATTGGTGGGTGATAGCCTTGCCAGCTGAAGAAGTGCAACATTTCCCCCCTCCCCCCATACTTCAAGAACTTCAAAAAGTCATAATTGAAAGCGCATGCAACTTATCTGAATGTTAATACATACAGACAGTCTGCATATGCCTGGTTTTTTAACCTGAATTTTAACAATACATCTTCTCTAATTGAAGGATTTGTCAATAAGGCAGCAGCTAAGCAGGATCTGTTACTGCTACGTTCAATTTGTCCTTCAGACCTTATGCCATAAAATCTGCTTAAAATGAAACACCAAGAGGTAAAGTGCAAGCCACACATAATGCTTTCACAACGGTTGTCACTGTGATATGATGCACAGTTAAAACAGCAGCTGAAGAATAGTTGTAGGCTACTTGAGAGTAATGTTCTTTTCTATCACTTTCATCACTAAGCATAAGAAGAGCATGATTTTTGATTATGCTAGAGCCTAACCATCTATGTAGAGCTATATTTCAGTGTTTAATCTACATTGCAGAAATTGTATTCCAACAGTAAAACCTTCAACACAATGTAAAAACAGCACATCAGATATGAAGTTCATTGACACTAACTTGAATGATGGGCACTACAATTTTTGGAGAAAGGTAAACTAATGGACAGTGATCATCACACACATAAATATAGGTTGGTGAAAGAGACTCAATGCTCTAGTTTCTCATCTTCAGTGCAGTTCCACTCTACATTCAACGTGAACACAGCCCATATGAGTTATGGAAAAAAAAAAATAAAGAAAATTTCTGGCAGAAACCAGCTACAATAATTGTCTAAGGCTAAGTTATGCAAGAGCCCTATTCACACAACACACAAACTTTATTCAACTACGATTACAACCGATTGAGCAGATCAAGGTAGTACGCCCATTTGGCTTTGTTGCTTTTGCAGCCAAACGCATTGTGCGTCGATATTGTGATGGCACAATGGCGGCAGTGTTATTCCGCTCTACGGTTGCATGTATTGTGCATGCCTTCTCAACTGTTGACGCAACACCAAGGATACGCACTCGCTTACCATGCTGCAGGCCCAAAGTCGATTTTTTGTAGGGAGCAGATTTTATTCATTATTTTTATGTGGTCATCGTATCAAGGCCAGATAGATCAAAACAAGGTAGGGTGGCTAAAGAAATATTCTCTAATTTAAAATGCAACAGACGCTCACCTCGGCGTTCCATATGCGGTTGGCATGCTCGTACATCACTCTGACATATTTGTCAAGGTGGTGAGCATCTTGCTCGAAGAGATGGACCAGAGACCGCGTCTGCACAAGCCATCAATGCAAAAATAACCACCATGAAAGCATGCAAAAAGTTCTGTGGCCTATAGGTAGAGCATCGGGCAGTATGACAGTTCTGTCAACATATGCTTGCTGATGCTGATGAAACTTAAATCTTGTAGCGGCTGTTCTGTGACAAGTTTGCTATTTAACCTGATGTGTAAAATGTTGTGCATTTAACATCATTTTTTCTGATACAAATTGTTAAATTACCTGTCTTATTTATCTAATTAACTTTGTGCATTATTTCTTTTGTACTTGCAGCAATATGGTAATTCATTTATTTTTACCCTCTGTGAAATTCTGGATTGTAGGCTTCTGTGTATCACTATGCATTTTGTTACAACTGACATAATATGAACTGGCTTAATTTGTTCATATTTCTTTATGTATACATGCAGTGGCGGAGCTAGGTCGTCTGGCACCCGGGGCCCATAGGTCTTCTGTCAACCCCCCCCCCCGGGTGTAGCCGGCGGAAAGAGGGGTGTCTTCAGAAGTATATGACACCCCCCCCCCCCTCCACTGGCCCCTTGCACCCGGGGCCCACGGCCCCCCCTGTTGCTACGCCACTGTATACATGTACTTCCAGGCTGGTAGATTTTACAGCAAAGCCTACTCCAGCAATACTTTGATTTGTACATCATTGATGTACAAGGACATGAAATTAAATATAAACAGGAAGAGCGTATTCCATGTAGATGTTTCTAACCTTCTATTGTAACCACTTTTGGTTGTGTTCATATCTCTTCAACACAGCTGTTATATACAGTGGTGTACTTGCTTGCACATAGCTTTTTTTTTTTCTTCTTTTTTTCAGAGCAACAACGTGCACATATGTACTGAGTCAAGCCATATGCAGCTCATTCAAGTGCTCGGTGCAGAACATCTACAACTCATCGGAAGCTGTCGCCTCAGGCAAGACAAAGGAGCTTCCCATGAACATGGATAGCAGAGAGCTGTTATGTACTTTTTTCTGTGGAACAAAGCATTTACAGCTTAACTGTCTCGAAGCCAGTAATGGATACTTGTGGCTTCAGTTCCTCCATGTTTAAATTTTCTGCATTAAATGTTAGTCAGCCCTTGTGTCGTGTGGTCTTTAATTCTGTTGTCTACTTTTCTGACTGCAATTTCAACACGAATTTCTGGTCCAGATATTGCTGTGAAAATTGTAGCAAAATAAACTGCTTCAAATGTAACTCATGCGAATTCTGGATGGTAGCCTGTCGGTTCACTCATGAATGCTAACCATTAGGCACCATGTGCAATATATATTTTTGTGTGCAAGTACAAGAAAAACATTGCTATCATTTTTCAAGCTCCATAATCTGGGCAAAGTGCAGTTTGAAATGTCAACTGTTGATAACCTCAGCACCAGATCTATGACCCTGCCCTCTCAGAAGTCACTTCTTAAGTACAATTGCAAAGCAAAGATCGTTAATTATGAAAGGACTTGTTTACTGCCTAAGCATGATAAAGTGGTGCATTTAGGTGTTTTCCTAAACCTGCAAATGCCGGGTCTTAGAGCTACAAACTTAAACGAATGTTAGCAATGGTGTAACCATCTGAATGTCATTGCGTTCCTTCACAGCAAAAGCATTATTTACTGTTAGTTTACTTAGTTGACGGACAGCTCTTCCTCCCTCTCTGCTGCAACCGTTACTAGATATTATCGCAAGTAATTGCAACGTTCCCTATTGTAGCGGAGATCTACACAGGAACCGTACCGCTGACAAGCAGAGTGCGAAGTGCGGCACTTCCTGCCACGCCTGAACAATGCAAATACGATAACATATTTTTGTCTTTTTTTTTTATTCTACAATCACGCGTTTATTGTCGACTACCCTGCCTATTCCTTGCACGAAGAAAAGTCTTTGCGAGAGCTACTGTAGATGTGATGCCGAGGCCAATCACGTCGTCCTCTTCGGCGCCAAAGCGAAGGACACGGCGCGTAAATAAAGGCGAGTGGGCTTGGCACGAACTAGAAATGCGTGCGCGCCAGGCAGAAGCGAAAGTACAGGGTGACCGAGCTGGCCAGCTGTTATGAGCTCGCGAGAAAATATGCGGGAATCACACTGAGACAGAAAAGGCGAGGGATTAACATAAAAACGATGCTACTGGCGGGCACGCCCACGAGATATTAGAATCGCAAAGGCCTGGGAACATTGCTGATTGGCAATCACCAACCTGCGGATTATCCTCCAGCGCGTCTTCCAGATGAAGAGCTTCTGGTCCCTGCATCTTGGGGGTAAATGAAAGCAAACACTAGCGGCAGCGTGGTGGGCGCCAGCGACGATATGGATCTTTCTCACAGGGCACCGTGATGTTGCCGGGCTATCGCGAATGTTGGCACACGCGCGCACACCTGCTTGTCGACCAGGGACTCGATCACCGCGCAGGGTCGCCACCCATTGGTGACAGAGCGAATCCCCGTACAGCTGCTGTCGAAGCGGCGCGCGGCTCCGAGTGACGGCTGGTTGGCAGCAATCGCCCCCTTTACCCTGGCTTTGCACAGCGAAACTTGTCTACGGAATTACGCGCACAGATTTCACTGCTTCGCCCCTGCAGACAAGCAGCATCCTCGCAGAGCAGCCACTGACAACAGCTGGCTCATCGAACGGATTGGATTGAACGAACATTCATATTAACTTTCGGCAACGCGCTAGTTTCGGTTTTGCTTTGGAAAGGTGCTCGCCGAGCGGTTTGCGACGTTTTTTCACGTGCTGCTGTGCTTGTTGCAGTAAAATTGAACCGGAAGAGGTAGAACCGTTAGGCTTTGATTATGGACGGCCAACTAATGTTGTCGAAAATGACTAATCCCTCAGTCGTTTACCTAATTTTCTATCTACGGAAGCTCCGCTTACGGACGTTGCGGCACTAGAATTAAAAGCAACGACACGCCGTACAAAGGGAGGAGTCCCAAAGTGGTCGTAAACGAGTGTGGCTTTAGAATCAGTGGATCAGTAGAAAACTATGTGTGAAGGCTATGTGATTGCGACTTTATAAATCGAATATATTAAAGGGACTGACAACCAATTTTCATGGTGCCTATATCTTTTTAAGGCAATGGAATGCTTACGGGTCAGAGTGCCTAATCATTAAGTGGTAACGCGGAAAAAGCTGTCGAACATTTTTTTATCACAATTTTTCGACCTGCAGTGAGGATGTAGTCGTTCACTGGAAGCATGCTGCAAACAGTGATAGGTGTTATGAGCGCCATAGCGATTATACGCCGGCATTAGTGAGAGGCAGACGACAAGTGTAGCCGTATCTGTGATAAAGTATTATTTTGTTTATCAAGCCGATGTTCCTGTGATTAATGTTTTGCCAAGTGATAAAATATTTCTGCAATAATATCTACGTGTTTTCGTGGTTTCCTATAATACTGCTTTGTTATTTAACCAGTAAAAACGAAACCAATCGGATCAAAAACGAAACGACGCTTTTACACATGATACGCAGTTCAGCGCCAACGTTTTGCTGCAGCCATGCGTGCGCTTTTGATTTCCGAAGCAAAGGATAAAGCACAAGTGTATAATAATATAGCAACGGCAATTTTAAGCAACAATTATGTTGTACTTAATAACAGCCGACTTACGTAATCTCATAGACTACATTCGAAGTACCAAGATTTCACCGCCAGGCCTCGCAACTTACGGTTTTCGAGATTTTCTTTGCCAATGTAAAATTATAATTCCTACTTAAATCGCGAACAGGGTGCTGGATTCTATCACTATAAATCATGGTCATTTAATTTCCATCAACGTCTCACAACACATTCTGGCCAGTTGTCAGTCCCTTTAAGTTCTAATGCGTACCAATACACCAGTGAAAACACACTGTCCGCAAGGCATTCACATCGTGTCCCAATTTCTCCACTGCGCTGTTTTGGAGACAAATAGGAAATCCGCAGGACATGCAACTTCGAATATCCTATCGAGGACGTACGTCCGAAGTATATTGTATCTGGACCTTTCTTTCGGACCGCACATGGATTGGTAATGCCAGAGGGTACTTTCAGTTTTCTCGTGACAGAATCACGTTTTTCGCATTGCAATTAAGCCGACCATGTAATACGTCTGCCGCTCAAGCGTACATCTTGCAGCTGCCTAACGTTTTCTTTATCTTTTTTTGGGGCGCAATTTAACTGGAGGACTTCACATGGTTCAACCACTTGCGCATGGCGGAAAGCCTAGAAGGAAGCGTACACTGCATGCCAGGCATGTCGCTATCAAGAACAACTCAAAGTTTCGTTCGGCCATATATGACATCATCACTCCCGGATGCAAATAGCTAATCAATTTTGCTGCAATAGCTAAACACCTTTTGCTGCCTTTGTTATTTACGTATGTATATGTTTCTTACCCACTCCCCTCTGTAATACTTCGGTCTTGAGGGTACAATAAAATTAAAATAAATAAATAACAATGGACTGCTGTTGCAGTATTATCGCCGAGCCGTTCAAGCGATCACTCATCGGGTCGAGGGAAAGGCCACTGAATTGAGTGCGTGAAACAGCTTGATATTCTCGCGGCTAAAAGATGGCGGAATGTTTTCGCCTTTCTCATTATTTCATTGTTTATTTCGATATCTCAAAGTGCTGCCGCTGGAAAGACCCCACAGATATATTTTCAACGATCTACGTTTCACAGCCATCCCCCAAAATATCCATAATTTCAATCAAACCCAGCAATAACCGTTGAAACCATAAGCAATATGAATGTCACCCGTTACCTCTTCTTGTTTCCCCCCTTAATTACACAGCGCTTTCCATGCAAAATTGGCAACGGGAAAAAAGAGCCGCAAGAACTTGAAAAGTTTAGCGATCTACTAATGGAGAGAGCCGGATGCAACAGCCAAACAGGAAGGAAAAGCAAAAATTAACGAATTTACCCGTTGTTTGTGAAAATACTTATGCACGAAAATCATTTTAAAACGCCACCGGAAGTGGAGAATGGTTCCCTGTATTTTGAATGACGCTTCTACAGTTATCATTCGAGCCGCCTGACGTAGTCACTTCTCCGCTGGGCTTATGTGGGTGTTTTTCTAACCTTCCGCGGTGGGCGCAGTACGTATAGAACCGCAGCGTCCTGCGCTGTACGCGGTTCTCCGGGACTGGCGGCCACGCTTCATTACGCAAGTTCCCAAATAACAATACGAGTCGGTTTTGGCACCTAACTTGGTAGAGCAGTAAACGATGGATACAAAAGGACTGTGATTGTTCCGCAAATATATCTTTGTCAATAATTCTTCCAGAGCTAATTAGAAAGAAAAACACTACTAGAAATCTTCATTTTATGCTTTCGTTTGTTTACTTGTTCTTGGTTGGGTCCTTCCTGCGTTTCTTTCCTGCGCGAGTCAATTTGATGCGATTCCTGGTTTACCAAGTAAAGGATGCGTGTATATCACAGGCGTACTTGTGAGATACACCTTATTTCCTTTCTGTTTTGCGGGTTCACGCGGTTTTATAGCGAACGGTGGGAATTATTAACGTTTGTACTAGTAAAAGTACACCCACCCCTCCCCCTCATGTGCACAGAAAGTTACCTTGGGGGGAAAGTTACCAACGCGGCAACAGCAGGTAGGGCTCAGCCAGCGAGCGAACAGGGTACGAGCCACGCGATGGCAATGGGGCTTTTCAGCCTGCCGATCTTCTTCGTCACAATCACCCCCGGAATTGAAGAGTAGCCATCCTGGCGACCTAGGAAGAGGTGGGCGGATCGTAGTACTGCTTCAGCCGGTCAATGTGTACAGTCTCGCGCCCTCGTCGACGGAGATCGGGAGATGGCGATACGGGTTCGACCACGTAGTTCACTGGTGATGTTTGTGCAACCACGCGGTAGGGCCCGTGGTACTTCGGGAGGAGCTTGGACGAAAGGCCAGGAGCAGCAACAGGCGGGACCCAAAGCCACACGAGTGAGTCGACGGGGAAAGGGTGAGGGGGAGGATTGAGGTCGTGGCGCTCTTTTTGGCGGCACTGTTGAGCAGACGTCAAAGAACGGGCCAGTTGTCGGCATTTCTCGGCGTGCTGAGCAATCGCAGAAACAGGTGAGCATTCAGCAGGGTCCGGCCGGTACGGGAGAACAGTATCAATGGTGCTGGAGGGATGGCGGCCGTAAAGCAGGAAGAATGGCGAGAATCCGGTAGTGGCTTGAGAGGCAGTGTTATATGCGTAAGTGACGAACGGAAGTACAAGATCCCAGTTGGAGTGGTCAGATGCAACATACATTGATAGCATGTCACCAAGAGTTCTGTTGAATCGTTCTGTTAAGCCATTGGTCTGTGGATGATAAGCAGTAGTAGTGCGGTGAATAATTTGGCATTCAGATAGGAGTGACTGCAGGACGTCTGAGAGGAATACGCGGCCCCGATCGCTCAACAGTTCGCGAGGGGCGCCATGGCGGAGAACGAAGTTGTTTAGTATGAACGAGGCGATGTCTTTTGCTGATGCAGCAGGCAAGGCGGCGGTTTCGGCATACCGTGTCAGATGATCTACGGCCACAACAATCCATCGGTTGCCAGCGCGAGTAGATGGAAGAGGCCCGTATATATCAATGCCGACGCGGTCGAATGGTTGAGCTGGGCAGGGAAGTGGTTGGAGAGGTGCGGTGGAGAGATGCGGGACACATTTGCGTCGCTGGCAGGCAATGCAGGAGCGCACGTATTTGTGGACGAAGGTGTACATCCCTCGCCAATAATATCGTAGGCGAAGCCGTGTGTAAGTTTTTGACACTCCGCCGTGACCACACTGCGGGTCAGAATGAAAAGCGGAGCATAAATCTTGTCGTAGGTGGCGAGGCACTACTAAGAGCCACTTGCGGCCGTCATGTTGGTAGTTGCGGCGGTATAAAAGTCCGTCGCGGATTGTGAAATGCTGCGCCTGTCGGCGTAACGCTCGAGGTGCCGAAGTTGCCGGAGGATTTGATAAAAAGTCGAATATCATGACGATCCATGGGTCTTTTCGTTGCTCCGATGCCATGTCCAGGATGTCAAGTGGTGAGATGTCATGTCTATAAGTAGAAGTGCTGCTGTCTGAAGTAACTGGGTAGCGCGAGAGGGCATCGGCGTCAGAGTGTTTGCGTCCAGAACGATAGACGACACGGATATCGTATTCCTGGATTCGGAGGGCCCACCGAGCGAGGCGGCCCGACGGGTCTTTTAGGTTGGACAACCAGCAAAGAGCGTGATGATCCGTCACCACGTCAAAGCGTCGACCGTAGAGATATGGACGAAATTTTTGAAGAGCCCATACGATAGCTAGGCACTCTTTTTCTGTGACTGAGTAATTGGTCTCAGGTTTCGTGAGGGCACGACTAGCATAAGCGACGACGTATTCGGCATTAGTGTTCTTGCGTTGTGCGAGCACGGCACCAAGGCCGACACCACTGGCGTCAGTATGAAGTTCTGTAGGTGCGCTTGGATCAAAATGGCGCAAGACTGGCGGAGACGTGAGGAGGTGACGAAGAGTCGTAAAGGCATCATCAGAGGCTTCCGACCAACCAGAAAGTTCATTGTCGCCTTGAAGAAGTTGGTTAAGTGGTGCGATCACTGTAGCGAAATTGTGAACGAAACGTCGAAAATAGGAGCATAGGCCAATGAAGCTGTGCAGTGCTTTCAAATTAGTGGGCTTCGGAAATTCGGATACGGCGCGAAGTTTATCAGGATCAGGAAGAATGCCTTCTTTGGAGACAACGTGGCCTAATATAGTCAGTTTTCGAGCTGCAAATCGGCACTTTCTTAAGTTAAGCTGGAGACCAGCATTCCGGAGACAGGTCAAAACTTGATGTAAACGCCGAAGATGGGTCGGAAAATCAGGGGAAAAGACGACAACGTCGTCGAGGTAGCAGAGGCAAGTATGCCACTTTAGGCCGCGTAGGATGCCGTCCATCATGCGTTCGAAGGTGGCGGGTGCATTGCACAGACCGAACGGCATCACAGTGAATTCATACAAGCCATCTGGTGTTACAAATGCGGTTTTAGAACAGTCAGCGTCCGCCATGGGCACCTGCCAGTAGCCAGAGCGGAGATCTAAGGAGGAAAAGAACTCCGCTCCTTGCAAACAGTCAAGTGCGTCGTCAATACGTGGCAACGGGTATACATCCTTTCGGGTAATCTTGTTAAGCCTTCGATAGTCGACGCAAAATCGTATGGAGCCGTCTTTCTTTTTAACTAGGACGACTAGGGATGCCCAAGGACTACTAGAAGGCTGGATGACACCGCGATTGAGCATATCGTTCACCTGGTCATTGATAACGCGTCTTTCAGTCGCCGATACTCGGTAGGGACGCTGTCGAATTGGTGCGTGGCTCCCAGTGTCGATAGTGTGCGAAACAGTCGTTGTGCGGCCGAGTGATGTTGCTTGGCAATCAAAGGAGGAAGAGAAGCCTTGGAGCAAGCGAAGAAGTTCGTCGCGCTGCGTCGTCGTAAGGTCACTGGCAATAGCTGGCGTAAAAGAACCCGGTAGGGACTGTGGACGCGATTCCTCGAGAGCAGCAATATAAGTGGAGTCGTCCATCGTGTCAAATATTGAAGATGAAGTCAGTGGCTCTGCTCTGCCAAGGCTTTCACGGCGGCGTAAAGTAATTGGTTCAGCCGATGGGTTGGAGACGCACATGAGAGAGGCGCCAGCTTTGAACTCGAGGACGGCGAACGGCAGTGGTAGTGAACGGCGGCGAACTAAGAGTTCAGACGGAGCGAAGAGTACTGTGCCGTCATCTACATAGTCACAAGAGATACTGACAAGGGTGGAAGACCAGGCAGGTATAATGGTGTCTTCTGAAACAGAGATTTTGCGGCAATGGTCCTTATGGTCAGTGATAATATCAGTCGAAAACTGAAACAGCTCGATTTCGGCGCGGGCGCAGTCAATGATCACATGATGTGTGGAGAGAAAGTCCCAACCTAATATGACGTCGTGTGAACATGATGGCAGCACGACGAATTCTATGATATAGAGGACGTCCTGAATGACGACACGAGCAGTGCAGGCGCCGGATGGCTCGACGTGCTGCGCGTTGGCAGTTCGAAGAGACAGTCCAGAAAGCGGTGTCGTCACTTTTCCGATCTTGCGGCAAATACGGGCATCTATCGCTGAAAGTGCAGCGCCGGTGTCGACAAGTGCTAGCGTCAATGTTCCTTCTATTGCGAATTCAATAACGTTCTTCGGGGAAGTGTGAGGCCTTATACATTTCGCTGGCACCGCAGTTCTCGCCTCCTGAACTGCGATATTTAGTTTTCCTGGCGCAAAGGGCTCCGACGCCGGTGCATGGGTGAAAGCGAGCGGCGGCGAGGAGAAGGTGAACGGCGAGCAGCGGAGAATGCGGTGTCGACAACAGGAGGAGAGTCAAAGGTGTCCGAATAGTTGCGGCGTTGGTGGAAACGTGGCGCATATGGACGCACATTGTTGGGGATGTTGGGGGTAAGGAGGCGACAGTGACGTGCTACGTGTCCAGCACGGCCACAATAAAAACAAATCGGCCGATTATCTTCCGTGCGCCAATGGTCTTGAGGTCGTGCATACTGCACCAGTGGCCGGACCGGAGCGGATACGGGCGGGCGCAAAGGCGGGCGAAGGGGACCGTAGGTCTGTGGTGCAGGCCTCGAAGCGACTTCGGCGTACGTCAGGGGAGCGGCAACCGGAGCCTGCTGGAGAGAAGGTGGAATGTGGTCGGCTACCTGCGCCTTGATGACAGATTGGAGAGCGGGCGCCAACGGAGAATTCGACTGGCCGTGTGTGAGGGCAATCAGAGAAAGCTGACGAGCCACCTCTTCACGGACGAACTCCTTGATCTGTAGCAGTAGCGACGTATTATCCGGGGAAACCGCCAAGCTCGACATTGAAGTCGCCTGAGGAGGAGATTGGCGGGTGGCTAGGCGTTGTTTGCGGAGTTCGTCGAAGCTTTGGCAGAGACTGACGAGTTCAGAGACTGTCGCCGGATTTTTCGCCAACAGCATCTGGAAGGCGTCGTCTTCAATGCCTTTTGATATGGCGGATCTTCTCGGCATCAGCCATTGTGACGTCAACGCGGTTGCACAGGTCGACAACATCTTCTATATAACTTGTAAATGTCTCCCCGCACTGTTGCGCACGACTGCGCAAACGTTGCTCGGCGCGAAGCTTGCGAACGGCGGGGCGCCCGAATACCTCCGTCACGTTAGTTTTGAAGGCTGGCCACGTCGTGAGATCACGTTCATGGTTGCGGTGCCACACGCTGGCGACACCGCTCAAACAAAACGATACGTAATTCAGTTTTTTGGTGTCGTCCCAGTGGTTGTGGATGCTCATCCGGTCGTAATCAGCGAGCCAGTCTTCTACGTCATGGTCTTCGGTACCGCTGAAGATGGGTGGGTCGCGTTGACGCAGCGGGCCGGGGCAGACCACGCTAGTCACCGGGGCAGCGGGTTGTGGTTGCGGTGATCCTTCTTCCGGCATAATGAAGACAGGCTGCAGTGTCCGGTTGCGAAGTTCCAGAATTCCGGTTGTACCCCGCACCTCCACCAATTGTAAAGGGGGTTTATTCGGGTCGTAGAGAAGCAGCGACCAACAGCAGGTAGGGCGCAGCCAGCGAGCGAACAGGGTACGAGCCACGCGATGGCAATGGGGCTTTTCAGCCTGCCGATCTTCTTCGTCACAATATATATATATATATATATACATATATATATATATATATATATATATATATATATATATATATATATAAGTAATGGGGGAGGGGGGCAAATGCCCTGTGTGATCCGGACTATACCAACGCTTCTGAAGTATATTGCTGACGTGGATAACACTATCTGATACAAGCCGCGGTAGCTCAATGCATTGAGCTACCGCGGCTTGTATCAGATAGTGTTATCCACGTCAGCAATATACTTCAGAAGCGTTGGTATAGTTCGTTTCCATTGGATTTCTGCGGTCCTACCATGCAGCCATTCGCGTTCATTGACAATAATAATCTTCGATGGTTTCTGCAACAACTTTTGTCCGTGGAAATCTAATAAATTTTTTGCCTTTACAAACAAAGCGGTCCTTTTCGTAAAAGAAAAGAAATGAACAAGAAAAGAAATTGGGTAGGCTGTACCAGGGACGCCGCCGCAGTGGGGTTACGCGAAGCGTCTTGCGTGCGCTGAAAGGGTGCATGGGCAATATGGTACAGAAATGGACGTAACAAAATACACAGGTTATGCACATATATCCACGCATTAGAAATTAGCTTACATGCTTAACTTGTGTTACAGCTAGCTAGTGGCGGTTCTACGATCTACTTTTACACTAACATTTTGTGTGCACGCCGTTTGGCATCATCCTGTAATGCCGTTCGCAACAAGATGTTCGGTCGTCTGAGGAGGTACTAAATGAGCAGACTGCTTTCATTTATATATCTGGCACACTATGACAGCGACAGCAATGAAACAAAAGGGAACAGCGCCTCCCCAGACGCACGTAAAGCGCTGTTGTGTTCGTACTGACCGTTTTATAAGAGAGATTTAGTTTAGGGGACGCTCTCTATTGGCGAGGAGGAATGTAGCCTCGAACCAGCCAACACCACGTAGACAAGAGGGGTTGAACCAGCGCGCCGCGCCGCTCTCCTCCTCGCGAACATTCAGGAAAAATGTATGCTGCTACCGCTTTTTACAGAGAAAACGGGCAAGCACACGGCGTGAGCCACAGCGGCTATGCTTCCTGGACAGCCACCGATCTTGACCTACTGGCCATCGAAGAAGCCATTCAACTCTGTGAGGCGCGCACCGAAGACACGGTTCACATCTACACCGACAGTCAAGAGGCCGTCAAGCAACTATGAACTCCCGATCCTACACGACTACCACGGCGCACCGCATAAAACAAGCCTGCCGCCACCTGCGGGACAATAGACATGCACGCATTTTCGTACACTGGACACCTGGTCACAACATGAGGGGAGCGGGGAACAGGGCGGCCCATGAAGCTGCAGGCGAGAAAATTAGAGAAGACCGCCATCGCAGCCGTGAAGTGAGCCCGTCCCCGCTGGACCATACCTATAGCTCCCCGTCATCCGTCGTTGTACCAGATCAACAGATTGCCCGGCTGAAACGCGAGAGGAAGGCTCTACTACGGGAGTCCATTCCTAGCATCCTTCCTCCCATTCCCACTCGCCTTCCTAGAACAGCCCAGGTTCTCATCCACAAAGCAAGAGCTAAGGCATCTATTACACCGGATGTCCTGAGCAAGTGGAGAAGAACAGAAGTGGAATGCCCCAACTGCCCTGCGATCAACGTCGATCTTAAACATATGATCTGGTCCTGTCCTGCCACAGCCACTCTTAGGGACAAGCACACCCGACCTCTAAAGGTGGCATCGTACGAAGACTGGGTCGCACCTCAAGCAGATGCCACCAGAAAAATCAACGCTTTGCTCTCCTTTGCGAAGGAGGCTGGCATCCTTCCTTTCACCTGACTCCCACCCCTATCTTAGGCCACGGGCCATCCCTTCATGGCGGCGCAGATGGAAAGTCGATTTTGGAAGAAGTCATGCTATTAAAAAAAAAAATTGAGTGGTAGTGTGCTGTGTTGGCTCCTCACCTACCCGAGGTCCGCGAAGCACGAAAGCGCTTACGGCTCGGAGCCAGCCGTGGACTGCCTCTCTCTCGAAAGACTCGCCCATCTTACAATTAAGCCCACAACCGCACCGGCAGTGTACTCATTCTCGACACGAAAGTGCACGTGACCCCGTCCAACAGGGGCCACACTTTGACCTGCCAGAGTTAGACCCACCACCTACCAGAAGCCAGGCCGCGAGCATTCGCCGCACGACGAGTCTTGTGGTGATTGCAAGAGGTGTGACGAGAGGATAAGTATGTTTGGATACTCTGAGGCAAGGAATGAATTGCGACAGAACGCTTTCTCACGTCGACTGTTTACCGTACTGCATTTAGCATTGAATCAATATAGCGACACAACGTATTGCCACCGTCGAAACGAGTTGTGTACGAGGCGTGTACTGCGACGGGATTCCCTTTTCGCGCTTTCCCTGTCCAGCCATGTGTGTATATATGTTTTTAAATCAAATAATCATTACAATCCCTAAGAAAACTCATTGCGAAGTCTACGCCTGGCCTTTGAAATGCATGTCGCACCGGTGAATGCAAACCCTTACAATGGCTCCCTCGTTTTCCGCACATTCCGTGGCACATACTCAGCGAGCCAACTTGGCGACAAGTTCATTGAAAAAGTGGCGCACACCCAGTACATTTGTAGCGCAGTCTGCTGATGCGTCGGGCTGCGGTCCTTGAGGAACCATTGTGACGCGGGTTCGATTCCGGTCAGCATCAAAGGAATCTAAGGTACTTTTTTCGTTCTTGTAGCGCGGCATATTCCCAATGGCGCATACCTATAGCTACCGAAGTTGGCGTCAAGCCCATTCACTGTAGTGGGGCACACATCTACAGGCACATAACCGTAGTGACGTTAACTGACGACCAGCGCAGACCGAATGGGACATATCCAGCGCTCAAAGTCGGCGTCAAAGAGTTTGAGCAGCAGTGCCTACCCTGTCCCAGATCTTCAGTGACCCATGTCGGCGTGAAAGAGCTCCTTTGAGTAGAGGCACGTATGTACGCGTTAGCACATACTCGGTGACTCAAACTGGTCCGATAGCTGGTCTCAAACTCTCTTACCTCAGCGCACCAACCCGATGCGCTATCCACTCGACCCCTACCCCTGACTACCCAGTGACAAAGGTAGGCGGAAAAAATGGTTAGAAACAACTGTAGAGGTATTGTAGGTAGGTAGGTAGCCTCGGAGAGTGTGTAAAGTACCCTTAGAATGCTAACGCTATAAAATGCCGCCTTGTGCAGCATAACCGCATATTAAAGGGACCCTGAACCACTTTTTATGGAAGTGAAGAAAGGAATTTGAAGTGAAATCAAGCCATTTCTGAAATATTTTGCGACAAGAAATACTTCAGCGCGTTCAGCAGAAGCGCAGGTATTGGCAATAAAACACAACCTCTGCTGTGTCGCCGCTCCTTCAATGCCTTGCACTGCGAAGGCTACGGCGGAGTGGGGCGTACCCACAAAGCTCCGCCTTCTAAACATTACCGTGGCAAGCAGTTAAAATTTACCTTTCTATGTCAATGCGGACGCCACGAGTTCTGATTTAGATGCCTACCACGTACTAAACGTAAGCCAAAGGTTTAGTTTTCGCATTACAGAATTGTGTTTTCTCGTATATTAAAAATATGCAGTCAGATGCTGTCATGTTTGTAGGTTGTATGTAAGTCGTACTTTACGATTTTTCTACGTATCCTACATTGAGAAATTCGATTAGTTCAGTCACTTCATTGCGCCACACGGAAGGCCTGTGTGGTTGGGAATGCGTGGTGCAATTTTTTTTATTTTTTTTTTTGCCGAGACGGCGTCCGACGATGGATACGGGACTCAGACGCCGGATTTCCTGCGACACGGGGGGGCCCTTAACACTATCGCGGTAATATGCCAACAACAATCACGGTAACATGCAAGGGAAATGCACAAGTCCGCTGGTTGCTTTTGCAGCTATTGTTGTCGTTCGTGATTCAAGCACTTTACCGCTGTAGAAGAAAAGCCCGAGATTTCGACAGAATTAATCTTTATTCCGAGACCTGCGACAGAAACTGAATCAAGACCTGCGACAGAAACAGATCTTTGATCCAGTTACAAAAAAAAAAAAAGAAAGACTTGCGAATATGCTACACAACTGAAATTCTACAACGCTTTGGCGGTCACAAATTCGCGCGCGTTAAAAGTTGCCGAATCTAACTGTCCCGGGCAAATGTCTATTCCGCTCGGGCTTCACGCTTCTGCACCGCCTTCTCCTCCTCCCCTTGGGCAGTGACATTCGGCGCCATGGTGCCACGCGAGTCCTCCCCATTTCGGGCACTCCCGTCCGGCTCCGAGGTGTTCAGTCCGACGCCGTCTTCTGTGATCACGGACGCAGCCACAGCCTTGGTATTAGTCGGAGTGGTGCCTAGACGTACGGTACGCAGGAGCGAGAACCGCACCGTCGATGGGAGAGTCTTCGCGCTTGAACCCCTGCAAGACCAAGTGACAGGAAATTATTATCGCTATTAGGAATCCATTAAGAATTTGTTTGGGAACTTACTTCAGCTTGCCTTATATCTCTATTTGTCTATGCATGAACGCCCGCGTCTAAACTGTTTCCCTACGACTTGAGTCACTGGGTAGCCCACAGTCAAATAGCTAGAGCGTCGGGCTGCGGTGCTGAGGCAATCAACTTCAAAAACCATCTGTCCAATCAATTTGAGTACCTGTGTATAAAATGCCGGGCAATGTGGTGCTCTTCGATAAGCAAATCTGATGCCAACTTGGATCGCAGTGTATGTGTCAACGGGTATGCGACGCCTTTATAACCGTTTCTTAAAACATGCCATCTACAATAATGCATCAACCACAACATAGATCGCTAATCGCAATAAAGTCGCCAGTCATCTTTAGAGGATGGATCAACCAGCAGGTTTTATCATTGCGCTGAAACCTCCCTGTTTAACCTCAAGTTGGAGCTTGGAGTTGGGCTTTATGGTGAGTTTCTTTGGCTGAAGTGAAAATAACGGTATATTGAGTTAGCGCGTGTATACTCGAGATAAAGGTGACAGTGCGGGTTGTAGCGATGATTTTGTTGCGACTATACTCAGGACTTCTTGTGCAATGAAAGAAAAGTATGCAGGAAAAGCACGCACAAGAGCGCTCCTGAAAAAAATAAAAGTCTCATATTCTCCTTTGCGAAACTATAGGCTGGGGACGAGAAAATACAAGTATTTTATTCATAACAGCAAACAAAGACGGACTATGGCACTGATTTGTAAATTTGACTTATTTTTGGGCAAATGCGAAACCGTCGCGTGTGGAAGCTGCGCTGATTCAGCATGTGGTCTAAGAAATTGAAACCGCCATCAGTCTCTGCCGAACTACAGAGCGTATACACGCGTAGCTCGTATACGCTCATACCCTGTAGCTTTCCGTTCGTTGCTACAGAAAGCTATGAGCGCACAGACGAGGTCATAAGCGCCGCGTGAAGCCGGCACTGTTTTCTTTATTGAAAACATCGGCACGATGCTCATCTTACACAAGCTAGTCCTAACCGCTGCACAGTATGCGCGTCATGCCACGACTGCCATAGGTGTAAAATGAAACGCGAACAGCGGAGCCCGTAGCCGAAGCATAACTGAAGCGGGGGATGCCGTTCAGACATCGCCCTGTTATTCCCATTTTCCTATTTTGGGCAACTACTATATATATAACAGAGTGAAGACCTAAGCGAAAAAGAAAGAGAAAAATATGCAGGTAGCAGATGGCATAGTTCTCATCTGCTCATTCTTTTGATGTCAAGAAATTGCACCAAACTCCGTCCGGTGAATGCCCAACGAAATGATTCCTGTATTTGCAGCTGACGAGGTAAGGCTTGTATACCTTAGATGTTTCTGCACTCTCAATATATATCAAAGATGCACAATATTCACCTGGAAGATGGTGAGCTCCTCGATGACCGTGGCGTCTTCGTCGCCGGCGTGGTGGAATAGACGCAGACGCCGTTCACTGCGCGCCACCCAGTGCCATGGCAGCGGCAGACGCCCTCCACGCAGCCGGCCTCGCCCAGGCAAGGAGTGGAGTCGTTGCAGGGGGAGCCCACGTGACCTACTATGGGCCTGGAAGGTCCGGGAGGAACTGAAAACACAAGGAAAGGGGGAGGGGGCAGCAGTGTTAACGCTGCCGGTCTAGAACAATTCACTAAGGAAAAATCGTAGAAATAATGACGCGGTATTTAAGTGTACAACTGCAGAAAGTTGAGCTAGTTGGTAGGTATTCATCGTGAAATAAGGTAAGGCGTCTAATGGTGGAAGCCTGGCATATCAATAGAAGTGGAAGCGCATGCGTGAGCCAGCATTCGATCAACTCGCATAAAGAATAAATGAAATGCCTACAGAGTTCTCTTTCGCTTAGGGGCATACGTGTGCCGGATGTGCAAATGGCGTTACCATACATGAGCATGCGCATATATGGTTTGTGTCTACTTTCGTTTCTACCACGGTGCGCCCTTCAGTTGATAGTCGGCGTTTCTGTCGTTTGGTTCTCTTTTCTTGTGTCCGTGTCCCAGCGCCTTACCTTCTTTCACGATGATATTTGATATTTTGCTTCATGTGTGTGGGGTTCTCACCCGTGCTCTTGGGACAAAGGAACGACAAGACAGTAGTGCAAACAATCACAAGGGCATTTATTGCCCATTTCATAGACCAATGCCTGCTAGCCGAGTTGCTATGCACAAGGCGCGCGACAAATTATGGAAGTCCGACTCACCGCGACAGGATAGCGAGCGAATATGTTCGCCCCGTGCTGGACACCAATGCCTGCTCGTTCGCGCGTACGGTCACGCGAACGGTGGCGCATTCGAACGATCGTGTTCGTCTATTCCGGGGTAGGCCTCGCGAGATGGTCTCGCAGGAGCATGCATCGGCGCACGCGCGGAACGTCCGCGCCGCTAACCGAACCCGAGACAAAGAAAAAGAGCCTTCTCCCTGTCACGCCCGACGAACCCCGCCGTTAGGTGGCGCTAGCAGCGCAACGTTCGTGTTATATCTCGTACTACCCTGCAAGCATACCGACTGAAGCCATAAAGCCACGCGGCGAAGCCGGATTAAAGGAGACGGGAGCTATGTGGGAAAACAACATATCAGGGAACGCATGAGATTTGCAGATCCCCACATATATACAGTAGCGAGCCCGCAGCTTGGGTTAGTTGAATAGGAATGATCGTTAAGCACACGTAGCAGCGTTAGTTACGCCTAACGTGGGCCGCCGAATTGATTTCGACATCCGGGCGGCTTTCTTGCGTAGACCTCCCGCACTTCCTGATTTTACATTTTTTTAAAGTGGATAACTTATATTATGTGCATATTTAAATGGCAAAATCCGGAAGAGAATAAAGGGTGCAAATTCCATTGTAGTTGGTGGCAACGTATTTAAGGTTTTCGCATGAACTGCCAGAGGTGTGTTTGTTGTTTGTATTTCTCGATGTCAGATATTTCCTACAGAACATTACG
Source organism: Dermacentor andersoni (assembly GCF_023375885.2). Taxonomy (NCBI): domain Eukaryota; kingdom Metazoa; phylum Arthropoda; class Arachnida; order Ixodida; family Ixodidae; genus Dermacentor; species Dermacentor andersoni. The sequence goes on from NC_092819.1 coordinate 75,365,417, forward strand.
CTTCCTGGAGAAGTCATCGGTCCGAAAAACGTAAACGACTGTTCTTTTCATCAGATCTCCATCGCAATTCAACCGCTGCGGCCTCTAATCGCGCTCGGCAGAATGTTCTAGACACTGAGCAGCAGCAGCAGCGCTTCCAACGCGGAAGTTATCTTCGTGAGCAAAGCAAGCTCTCTTCCAAAAGCAAGGCGACTTACGATTCGGCTTCTGAGTGCGCTCGGAATCGTCAGTAGGTCGAGGAGTTTCAGCGTCTGCAAATAAAGCCGGGACGTAAGCGATAGACAGAATATTAGCAAGTATCGAATCTAGCTGCATTGATATAGCTTATGTGCCGGGAAACATCCGAGCGCTTCATATGCGCCAGAGACGGCTTGCTCGCGAAGTATGCTGCCAGCGAAGGGAAGCATTTATCGGCCCTTTCGTGGGCCAAATGAGTTTCAAAAATGGTACAGGATCCATGGCTTATCCTTAAGCCTGCGCGTATGACTACAGCGGTACGCCGACGATCTCAAAAGGTGACGTTAGGCCTGGTGTAATCACCATTGGCGACGTAAAGGCCGTGACGCAGATGGCGGCAATGCGTTTTCGATCACACCGACAAAGCGGCGCCACTGGAGTGAATAGCTGTTAAACTGACAGCTCCATATTGTCGAGATACCCTCACGAAGTTAACAGTGAAGCCATCGGAAGCATGAGTATTTGTGCATGTTTACTATAGGTCTATACTTGCAAGCGTTGGTCACCACCGCTCACGGCCGTTCATACTGTTGAACGCTTCTGTAAGACTGGAGTGCAATATTATTATACTTTAGATAGTATGCGTCACGCATAATACATCAACTTAAGGAAAGTAAAATGGTCAATAAATAGTCGAATTGCATGGAGGCTGCCAAAGTCGAGAACCTTGTTATGCAGAGAGCGGTTTTCGTTACTCTTCTATATCGTTACCTTCGTGTCATTCTATTAGGGAGTAATGACTTTATCAATATAACCGTATCAGTGTTTTAAGACTTATATTTTGTTATTCTGATAACAAATTATTACGAAGTGATACGAAGTATAAAATTTTTAAATACAATTATGTGGTTTTTACGTGCCGAACCCACAATCTGATTATGAGGCATGTCCTAGGACTTCGGATTAATTTTGTGGTTATTTAACGTGCACCTATATCTGTATGGGTGTTTTTGCATTTCAATCCTATCGAAATGCGGGCGCCGTGGCCGGGATTTGATCCCGTCCTGTTGTGCTTAGCAGCGCAACACCAAAGCCACTAAGCAACCGCGGTGGGTCATACGAATTATATAGAACGTTACTCTTTACTAGACAAGCTGTGACCTTCAAGTGAGAGCCATCATAATAAACCTTATTAGTGTAACATTACCCTATTACCGTTTTCGTTAATGCTATCATTTCCAGACAATTTCGTTTGCACGGTAAACTTCACGGATGTACAATAAGCGGCAGAACGTATCAGTAACGTTAATTCTGTGCCGAAACACTTAAAGGAAGCATAAAGGAAATATGGTGCCCAGCTAGATAAATAATTTAGAAGTGTATGATAGTTTTCTGTGTGCGATTAAATTACTTTCTCGTGTAGAAAATTACAACTTCCTGCTGTTGCTCATCAATATGATTCCCCGCCATCTAAACGGATTAGTTGACAGTAATGCTCACGGGACCTCTTTCTCTGCGATTCTCTGTGAATTTGCAAATGCTGATGTTAGGTGAGAGGTGCTGTAGCCAAAAATCGGTGTCCCCTTTCGTTATTTTTTTCATGCTTGTCTTTTTCTTGCTTGCAAAGGCTGTGTTATCACAGTTAATAATGACTTTATTATTACGGAAGCCTATATATTTCAATATAGCTTCACCTAATAGTTACCGTCAGCGTCCCTTTATAGATCCGTATCTTTGTTATTAAAACTTGTTCTCATCTCGCATCCCTTTGTCTTACGTCAAGACCATAGGTCTAATGTCAAACTTCCCATTTAACAATAATGACTGACATTCAAGTGGGCATCCCAACACTTTTTTGTTGTATGGATCAGAAAGTCAGCAGAAACGCCACGAACTATAAATGATTTTCGCGAGTATTTGGCATGAGCATGACATGGTATTTATGCTATTTGAGAATCGCTTCCAATGAGTAAATTACAGAGCGCCTTTATTACGGCCATTCATAAAGCATTGCTTGATCACACTAAAGCAATTTCGCTTCTTTATGCAATGGGCCCGACCATAATTCTCAAGATGGCGACTGCTGCGTTAAGGAGGCCCTTTTAACAATTAAAAAAATTGGGGATAATATTCGAAATAACGTTACCGTCCGGAAACGCCTTGGAAGAATCGCAACCCAGCACAGCAATACGGCTGCGCTTGGTGCTGTTTCACGATGTGGCAGTCATAATTACAGTCATTGAGGCATCTTACATTTATAGAAGACGGCCCTTGTAAATCTAGATGTTAAGGATTAGACTGAACAAGGTGACCCTTCATTGGGGCATAAAGTCTGCAAAACTTAACCATTTTCATGCAGCGTCATACTTACAGACGTGAAGTAGGGTAGGATCTTGAGGGAGACACGAGGCAAAGCACAGTATAATTAGTGGCAGATCAGGTAAAAAATTACAGCAAGGCAATGCATATTTTAAGCTTTCGTTTATAATTTTCCTTTGCGATTCTTGCGCGTTGCGTTCGAGCGAAAACAAGCAATTTTTATATCTTTGTGCCAGGATCCTAATCTTGCCACATAACATCTGACATAAGTAAACATTTTCATTGAGCCAGTGTTTATTGCAGGTCAATATGAAACAACTATTGGGATAGTTTCTAGTTCGTAAATTTATGGTGCCAATGCATGCCTGACACGTTTTTAAGTGTGGGCATTCGTTTATTGGATTCATTCATCCAATGAAATGTACACTGTAATAACGAAGAGCCAATAATAATAGAGAAACTAGTTGCCTCAAGAATGGGAATTGATCAGGCAGGGCATGGCAGCCGCAATGACTAGCAATTAAAAGTTGCACCTTGCTATAATTATCAGTGAGAAAAAGTAGTACGAAAAGGCTCCCATATAATAACTGTTGTGCGACATCAGAGATAAAGCTTAAAAAAAGACAAGATACGAAATGTTTCCCGTAAGTGGCACTGCTTGAAATAAAAGCGCTAAGAGTGACGTAAACAGGTAAAAATTAAACAACCCTTTTCCTTAGCGTCACTCAAACTGATCGCGATATTGCCGGATGCTTATCAGTGTCGGAAATTGAAATCATCTTAGCGCTCACCGATCAATCGTAATTTATTATTAGTCGTACAGTGTACGCTAAAATAAAGAAATGCAGCAAAAGCATACATAACAATGTTTTCTTAGCTCAGTTGAAAAGAAATATCTTAGCCTGACCATAACGTAATGACAGCCGAAAGACTGCTGATTCATTCAAGAGCACTGAGCGACAGGCTTTTCCCCAATTATGCGACTTTTGTCTTTCAAGGAGGTCCCATGTTTAATCCGAATTTTCAGCACAATTACTCCACTAGACCTCCTCTCAGGGTGAATGACAGCTCTGATAATCGGCTGAAGTAGTCACTATAGCTCAATGACACCAAACGATGAGCCTTCCGGGAAGTACTTATTACCCTTGCATTCTGATGACATTTTAATTGCACTGGAGTGAGGGCTTGCTTCAGAAACTTCTCGGTCGTGCAGAAATCAAGGAGGTGGTTCGTTACACCATCGCGTTTTATTCAAGGAAAAGCGACGCTGTTTTAACAAGAAATGAGGGGCGCTTGATCTATATAATAACACGAAGGGCAGCGACTTGCTCTTCCAGGCCCGAGCTGACTGTCTGAGGACAGAATCCATGCCAAATGAATATTCGCGACGTGGTTAAGGTATGTGTCTGCTGAATCAAAATTTCTAAAGTGACTTTGCGCATTGTAATGCCAAGATCTTACCCCACCCAGAACTTCTGCGAAAATAAGCCTACATAATTTTTATTCTTTTCTCGTCTGAGATATTGCTTGAGCGCGGGTTTCACTTAGCAGGAAACTGACTTTTTGTCAAACACGAAGTCACACTAAGTGCCACCACTTATATGTGGCGTTTACAGCTATTTGTCCGTAAGATGGCAGTACGGTGAGCTAAAGTTGGTTTCGGCATCGCGGCGAAGCTCACTATTCGCTCATTAAGCAGCGGAAGTAATGAGCAGGAACATTTGATGCTTACAAGCAGCCGTCAGTATGAGCAAGAGAAGGATGAGCAAAACCAGGGGTACCAGGATGCACCCGCAGAATGGCAACAGCGTTAGCGTTCCTTCCCTTCCTTTTCTGTAGAGAGAGAGAGAGAGAGAGAAATGGCAAGTCAGTGAGATGACAGAGTCGCTTTCATTATTTCACTTTGCACATTCACAACTTTTTCCCGTGAACCATATTGATTGATGGTCAACTCTTTCCTAGATTCACCCGCCGTGGTGGCTTAGCGGCTATGGTGTTGCGCTGCCAAGCACGAAGTCGCCGTAACATACCCCGGCCGCGGCGGCCGCATTTCGATAGGGGCGAAATGCAAAAAAAAAAGAAAAAAGAAAGAACGAAATCACCATTTTCTCGTGTATTGGGTGTACGTTAAAGATCCCCTGACAGTCAAAATTTATTCAAACTCCGCCACTACGGCCTGCTTCATAATCAAATCGTGGTTTTGCTTCGTAAAATCCCACTATTCATTTATTTATTCATTTAATAGATTTCCTAGTTACCGTAAGCAATTGACGTATCCGCAAACTCCCGAGACTAAGAAAGATTTTTGTATGCTAACCTTGAACTTAAATTCTGCGGGTTTACTTGCCAAAACCACTGCATTATCATTAAGTGGGCCAGAATGAGGAACTCCGGATTTATTTCTACCAAATGGTTTCTCTAAAGAGCATCTAAGTGTAAGTACACGAGCGTTTTCACAGCGAAGCTGCATATGTCTATATAGTTTCCAGCGGATCTATGTCCGTAGACCAAAAACCGTGGGCCGATCCCGGAGATAGTGCAATACCGGGCCTACCCGTGGCGGTGGTGAAGCAGGCTTCAAATACTCAAGCAACTTGTAAAAATAAGTAATATCGTGGGTCTAAACAGAACGAGTATCAGATATTAAGCTGATAAGAACAGATACTACACTTTGACCCGCGTCGGCCATGTCTACGTTCGCACATACCTCTCTTTGACGGCGTTCCAAGCGCTTGCCTATCTCCTTTCCTTTCCTTCCGCTCTCTCGCGGTGGCGATCCCGTCGCCCACGCGAATGAATGCAAACATCACGATAAATGAGTTCGTACCTTTGTTCAAAATTCTGTGTCACCTCTGCGTCGTACGGCGAACAGCTTCCCTGGTCATCCACCTTCACAAAGTGGAATAGCTTATTTTTTTTTCATTTCTGCAAGCATGGAAATGCGGCCGCCGCGGCCGGGATCGCACCCACGACCTTAAACTTAGAAGCGCAGTGTCACAGCCCGTAAGCTAACGTGGCGGGTGAAGACGTATGTGCGAACATTGGTTGCGTGATAATTTCATATGGATGCCAATTTTTCGTGTGATGACTCTGCCTCCACCTTGCTGACTTTCACAGAAGTCAGTGCGTACTCCATTCGTTTTCTCTCAGCCATACGGCCTACAATCTTCTGACCACCTGTAACAGAGTTGGTATAGCGACTACTCCAGTAGAGCTGTAGTGTCGCATTTGATACCTCGGCTAGCAGGTCGGACTTCTTTAACTGCGGCGTCTTCCTTCTGAACAGCACGCATAACATACTTGGCTGAAAAAAAAACGTGGCGCCTGTTAAAAACAAATGTGGGGGGGGGGGGGGGGCAACTAAGCACTGCCGCAGTCTAAGACATTATTTGGAAAGAAAGGACTCGTGGCTTGGAGCAGGAGTGATAAACGACCCGGAAACCACCACGACGGCCATCCTTGTAACACCGCGTTGCTGGCGATAATTGAGAGATGCCACACTTGTACATGTCGAAATCAACAGAAAGAGTGAAAGCCTGCCGCTGCAAACCAAAATTGAAGCAATTAAGTGCACTTTTTTTTGTGTTCAGCGCCTATGCAATTCTCCATCATTGAAGATAAGTGTATGCCGCCGTCGAGGTGAAATGCGTGACAGCGCTATCGTGACTCTCATAGCTGATCCTCACCGTTCTACAGACACTCCTGCCGGTTCTCTCAAGTCGGTGGGGCAACAGAACTTCTTGCGTCCCCGTCCGGCCTAGAGCGCCGAGCTCTATCATGTATACCGAACACATGTGGGGATTATGCAGCGCTGTGTCGGCCGCCACGAACTTGTCGTACAACACATACCAGAAAGAGTAATGTTTGTGGCTGACTGCCACAAACATTATTTGGATTTCGCTAAGGCATTCGACAAGGTGTGTCATGCTCTTCTCTTACACAAACTAAGTATTTTAAACATGGACCCTACACTACTTAATTGGATCTGTAGCTTTCTTACATCGCGCGTTCAGTTTGTTTCTGCTAATGAATCTAATTCCTCTTTAGCCCCTGTCGGCTCAGGCGTCCCTCAAGGATCTGTGCTGGGCGCACTTTTGTTTCTTATATACATTAATGACTTATCTACTAATATTTCATCAAATATATGTTTATTCGCAGACGATTGTGTGATATACCGCAAAATTTCCAATGACTGTGATGTAACGGCTCTGCAAACTGACTTAAATAATATAACTGATTGGTGCAGCACGTGCAAGATGCAACTTAACATTAAGAAGTGCAAAACTATGAGGGTTTCTCGTACTAACTCTAGTTCACCTAATTACTCTCTCACTAATATATCACTCGATTGTGTGATCTCGTATCGTTATTTAGAAGTGACCATAACTAACAATTTGTCTTGGAAATCGCATATAGATATTATAATGTCCAGAGCTAATCGCACTTTAGGGTACCTGCGCCGAAACTTTTCTCATGCACCATCATCATTAAAACAATTACTGTATACCACTTACGTTCGCTCGCAAGTTGAGTATGCTTCATCAATATGGGACCCCTGGCATTCAACACTAATACATACGCTGGAAGCTATACAAAACCGCTCAGCCCGTTTCATTTTAGATAACTTCAATCGGACAGCAAGCGTAACACTCATGAAATGTTTATTAAACCTGCCTCTCTTATCCGACCGCCGAAAACACTCACGCTTTTCTCTTTTCACAAAATCTATTATCATAACACCTTTTTACACACTCTTTGGATCAGGCCAGCACCTTTCATTTCTTCTCGTCGTGATCATAATCAGAAAGTTAGCATATCGCATTTCAATACTATGCGATATGCGCGATATATGGGCGCGAATTCATTCTTACCAATGACTAGCAAAGACTGGAACAACTTATCGCCTTCATTAAAAGGTATAATTAATCCACTTCTGTTTAGAAACGCACTTGAAAACGAACTTTTCTAATATACTTACAATTTGTCTTGCCTATGTGTATGTGCCTTTTTCTATTGCAGCGTTTTCATCAGCATCATGATCAAAAAGTTAAGAATGCATTTTGTAAATCTACTGTACATATGTTTTTCGAACCTCTTTACCATTGTATACATCACATTTGTATTTGCATTTTTTGTACCTCTGTTTGTTATCATCGGATGTCAACTCAAATTTGGAATTATTACTGCTGTTACTTATTTCGTTTGAGTTACTTTTACCGATGTTTACTTTGTATTCTCTTGGCCCCTCCCCTCTATAATGTACTATGTACCTTGAGGGCAAAATAAATGAAATGAAATGAAAGTACCTCATAGCATATGCTGTAGAGCTTTTTACAATTTACGAGAGATATTTGGCACTAGTGTCCATGGCAACCACAAGCGTCGTTGTTCAGCTGCAGCTAGGGAATAATCCTTAATAGTTGGAATTGAATAAACGTGGTCCTCGTGGCTTCAAATGACTTTCTCACTGTGCTGACCGATCAATTTCAACAAGACGTGCTATAAATAGAACTGAAATCCCGTCAGATCAAGTCGAATTTAATTTACGTCATAAAAAATAAATGCGTCGCATGTGTATTCAAAAGATTCACGTAGCTGAAACGGTACTTCCTAATTCGGGTGCATGTGCGCCGAAAAAGAATTGTCATCATACGTTTACTTTTGCTTGCTCAATTAAAAAGATAAAGCGTGATAGGCAAAGTCACGATAACGTTTGGAGCCGCAGGCACCAAGATTAGGCAACTCTATCTACTACTGAATGCTCTCATGTTAGCTCAAAGGTCTGAACGACAGGCTTCTTTTTAGCAAATTTAGTGGGATACTGTATAGTCTTTTGGGCCTCCAATAAGCTCGTGAGGACCCACCATCCCCTAGACGCTGCGAATGGCGCTGTACGTTTCAAATGAGCAGAGTTACCTCCAAAACAACGCTACCGCCATAGAAGGCCGCCAAAGATTGTTAGCCTGGTGTTACCACAGCGACCCATTTCGCCTCCATACAAGCAAGGTGCCTGCGCAGCACCTTTATCTGCCGTCTTAGTTGCATCCGCCGTTGTTTCATCGCTGACAAGGATTCTGGTTGTCCCTGAGCGGCCATATTCTGTCTAAATTGTGAAAAACGTTTCAAGTTGCTCTGATGTGCAGGCAAGCCAATGAGCGGATGACGTCACAACATGAAGTTTCTTTCCCCCTTTTTCAACCGCGGTTATAGGAGGCTCATAACGACGGGGTACACACCTCCGCTATCCACTGCTGCGGAGTACCACTGTCGATACATTTCGAAGGCTTGGTGCTTTTTTTTTTATCCACACACGTGCGTTGTACTGGTAGCTTACCGTACCAGTGCAACGTCAAGGAGAACTGGACCACTGTGGCTATGACAATGATGATTAGTTTCCTTGTGCCACTGACCCATTTCATGCACCTAATATATATCACACTGCCTGCGTGTATGGAGGCAGTGTGTTGCAGAATTTGCAGAAGTACGCAGACTTTCTATTTCGCGTGCTAAAAGTTTGCTGTCAAGTTGAACTCACGGCTCGAAGCGCTCTTTCAAATCCGAGGTCTTTGGTTTGTTCGTGACGGGCAAGGACTGAGACTTTGGCGCGGTGCCCGAAAACATGAGAGCGCTGGGCGGAAGTCCAGGCGTGATGCCGGACGGTACACCAGACGAAACGGCAGAAGCGCTGCTGGTCGCGGTGCCGGACCTCGTTTCCGTTCGACTTTGGTCCCGCCGTAGGACTTCCGACACTCAATCTTCGGAGCGTGTGCTTGACTGCGAACGAGGATACATTGAGAAGGATAGAAAAAGCTTTCTTCTGTGTAATTGAAGGGCCACTATAGGCGCATAATAGGCTTGACATCTGTTTGTTATTTTGGCTTCTACAATGCCAAGGAATGGCCGCTTTTACTGTAACAACAGTTTCGCTAGAAGTAGAACTTCGTGCTTTGACGCACAATAAAGAACATGAAGACTGAGAGAAAGAAAGCTGCTTTTAGACAGCTTGGCGAAGCTCTCACCCCGTGTATCTCGGACAGGTATCAGCTTCAGGGAACGCAGATGTTGAAGGATACCTGACGTTGCAAACTACATACAATTCACTCATTTTGACAAATGCGCAAAGTGTAATCATACCGAAAATAGGACCACAAAACAAAAATGACAAGGAATATTTGATAAATATGTTCGCATGAGTAATGCCACCGTGAAAAATAAAAACAGCAAGAAATTTACACTGGTATGTAATTTTCTTAATATTTGCCAATCTGAGAAGACTGAAAAGGTATGCGCGTAGAATGCTGTTTTTCGTTACTATTGTTTGCGGACTGCCATTATCAAAATCAAAGTCAAGAACGTAAGGCCTGGTATGAGCATGGTATGGTATGAGTATTAGTAACATTAGTGATTGAATAGTGCATCAATATAACTCTCAGATACGGCATGAACAGCTTAAATATATACGGTGCTCCACGGCGACGCCAACGCCGACGGCGAAAAATTTGCTCGATATGTCCATATAATTGCTATCGCTGTAATTGCGATTCATCGACCCCTTTCGAGCGAGCCACGTACGTTTACGTAGCAGGGCGTTGTTAAAGTAGTTCGACGTTTTTTTTTTATATTGCCTCGGAAGACACTCGCCGGTACGTACCACATCAAATTCAAACCTATCACTATGCGTGACGCATTGTACACTAAGTATCACCAGGAAGTAAACGTCCACTCAAATAATAGCGATGGCTTAAAAAGCACGATCCTCAAAAATGCCCATGACTGTCGCAACGCGCCTGGATGCGTACTCACCGTGGTAGAAGTCCCTGGTTCTACATTGACTGACACGACTCCCGTGAGCAAGGCTCCCGCGTGGGCGCCCAAACGTCAGTTAATATCGCTTCGGTCGGCGGCCGCTTCCTGTTGTCGCCTTGGAACGACTCATTCGAGTGGAGCTGGATCAGCGGCTCGTCTGGCTGCTTCCCCTGCGTTCAAAAAAATGAGGCGAATATCGTTGGAGGCCGCGGCACGTTGCCGTAAACGGGCGCCGTCTGCTCACCGACGGAACTCGACTCTCTTCTCTCCACGACTGGCAATTGAAAGAAAACGCTGTTCCCTGGTTTCAGAAGCCGTCCCGAAAGGAAAGAACGCCACCGAACGCACTTCTTTGTCGTCCTCTCTGCTCGACCGTAGCAGTTGCTCGAGCTCGTCGGTTTGGCAACGTAAGCGCGCGCTCTCGTGAGCGCGTAGGTGGGCTCGTGTCCCCGTGTGGTTTAGCTCTAAGTATACTCAGTACAGTGACGAATCCCACGGGGCATGGACCTCTATTGCAGGGGGCATGGTACAGATCAGTGGGATGGACAGAACTAGGTTAGTAGCCGACGATTTCTCTGCAAGTGTGTGGAGGTAGACGAGGAAGTTGCAGGGTAGCTTATTAATGAGGTATTGTAGGCATTAAACCAGAAGCCACATTCATCAAAGCAATAACGCTTATATCAACAAAGGAATAACATTCCCACTTGTCCTTCTTTAATGGTTTTATGAATGCGTAAATTATAACGCTTGGTTATTCTCTTGCTCGGGGCATGCGTCATAATCTTCTGAGAAGAGCAAAAGAAGAAGAAGGTAAAGCGATCGAAATGTAGATACATGCCATTTAAATCTGTATTAGTAGTACTAAAATTATAGACATTGCTGGGTAATTCGCAATCAATTTCGATTACATACGCTTGCAGTGAATCAAACATTGTCGAGGCCCATGCCGATGAGACCTTCTTTCAAAATTACAGGGCACCTTATTGCGGCAAGCAGCGCAAAACAGGGAAAGGAAGAGGCGAGGACTCGACGGATGGGACTGTCTGCTTGAAATGTTAGTCATCAGTAAACGAGGGCTCGCATCGCAGCGTAACTTTTTGTTTGGCTCATTGCACGTCATGAGTTGAGAGCAACGCAGAGCAGGTTTCAGGAGTGAGAGCGACAGATCGTTAATGGCAGAAAACTGGAGTTGTCGCCGGAGTGAATTACCTCTAGGCTGCTACTACACTCTAGGGAAGGGCTTTCGGGGAAGAAGGGAGGCAAATGTGAAGAGGGAGGAGGGGGCTATGAAGAAGTTTATGATGATGCGGGCTGCACGGTAGACTGCTTAAGCCTCCGGTACAGCAGCTCAAGAAGAATGCGGTCGATTACCGGTGGTTTAGATTGCAAGTCGAGTCTCGTGAATGCTCTTTCAGTTACTTTCGTGTTAATATTCGTTGATGATTTTCTCTAGTTATTTTGCCTTCCTTTCGTATTGATAGGTTCGTTTTGTTTGTATCGAAGCTGCCCTCCGATTTCTCACGAACCCCCCCCCGTGCAGATGCTCCCCAGTCAACCTCTTTAGTTACCTTGAATGAAGTCCTCATTGGGGTGCCACTCTCCCAAAAGCGAGATTCGAACAACATTCGAGTGCCTGCCAGCTGTAGCGTAAACGCACATGCCCACGCCGAAAAAGAAAGAAAACAGACGCCGTCGAAGGTGACAAGATGAACTAAAACCTGACGTTTCGATCCCAACATGGCAGCCCTGTTCACAATCAGTCACAATCTTCTTATCGCGTTGCCTTGTTCAGAACCTTCATTGGGAGCAAGGCTTCTCTGTGCGGGCCGGAACATCAAGTTCTCGAGTGTTATTTTCACCTTGGTCGGCGTCTGTTTTCTTTCTCGCCACGATTCTTCCCGAACAGAGTAGATATTGTGAGGCTCTCGACTTTATCAGACAGGTGTTCAGTTCTACGCAAGGTAGCGGAGGTGTCTTCAGCGACCAAGCGACAATTGCGAACTTATCTATACACACGAAAGCGGTTTGGCGTTTCACAAAGCCGCTACCTGTATCAGTCCGCGTTTCACGGAAACATACAACTCGTTCTTTTTATATCGTTTTTCAATGTGTGATTTTGATAATGCAATCGTTATAAGGGCAGTTGGTCAGTAAGTTATGCTTTGGAAACATCATTTTTACTTGTAACTAAAAATAAGTGTGGTAATTGCATCCTAAATACAGCATGACCTACATCTATGCGGAATAGAACTAATGTATAGGTTGTAAGCTAAAAGCAAAAAAATATTGTTGCGTGCAGATTTGTAGCAGCTTGTCTAGTTTCGCAAAAATTTTAATAGCGCTTTCAATTTCTTGATTAGTGTGGAAGTGACGACCTACATTGATGTGGAAAACAAATAAGATAAAATTTGTTGGCGAGAACTAGAACGAAAGTAAAAAAAGAAAACGAATTGTGGTGTTTTATGAGCCCGAACCACGATATAATTATGAGACATGCCGTAGTGGGGGGACTCGGGGGTTAATTTTGACCACCTGGGGTTCTTCAACGTGTACCAACTTCACGGTACAGGGCGCTTTTTGCGTCCCGCCCCCATCGATATGAGGCCGCCGCGGCCTGGATTTGATGCTGCGCCCTCGGGCTTCCCAGAACAATGCTGAGGCAAGTACGCCACCACAGCGGGTGAAAGAAACTCTTCTCAGCGGAATTGTAGAAACTTATCTAATTTCGAAAAAATTTACAATTTTCAGATAATGGTTTCTGCTTCTTTGGGTTTCTTTAGCCCACTAGCGGGTAACTGTCATGTGTTAACAAACCAACACACATCTTAATAGAAAAAAAAAAAAGAATCGAAACATCCGTTGAGCAACGGTTAGTGTTAATTTTCCAGGAGGTATTGTGTATACTGGTGTCCTACATACTGTAATTACGTCCTGCAGATAAGAAATAATTTTTTTGTCGAAGACTAACTCTCACCATACTTCGCGGGTGTAGAATACCGATTTGAGTGGCAAACGTTTGTGGGGTTGAGCCGCGGAAAATAAGTTATTACGCATAAACGCACGAACACCCACACTTATCGAAGTACGTCACTTTCCGCAATAGATTTCACCTTCGCTAGTACTAATTTATCTATCTCCACTTGGTCTGCTATCCCCGCAGGGGCGTCTGCGTCAGCAGGCGTTTGGTGTGTTGCGACACCACGGACCCGAGCACACGAGGGTCGGACCCTCCCGCGTGTAGCTGTGCGCGGCTTAGCCGTGTCTGGGGAAAAGGGGATCCTGGGGGTTGAGCCGATGCTGGGTGTTGGACCTTTAAGGCTCCCTGGCGGAGGCAACACACCTCTTCGGCCTCGGCTTCACATAGACGGCACCTCCAGACTGACCCACCTGGAGGACATCGGCAGTCGCCTTTTCCTGTCTCTCCCTCCTCGAATCTTCGTCTTTATCTCTCACTTTTTGACCTTTCCTGTCTCCTTCTCTCTTCTTTTTTTACTTCCTTTCTCTTGGCGGCAAGGGTTAACCCTGTGTGGCTATCCAACCTTGGGTACACCATATTCGGTTATAGTGACGGCGTACGACTGGCGTCGTGCAGGCTTGCACACAAGCTGTGCCGCGTCCCCTCGTTGGGCTCCGTGGTGGGCGGTCGGCGCTGTTGCCGAATGTATACATTTTTCATGGAAACTTCTTTCCCCTCCCTTGCTGATCGCCCTCAGAAACGAGGGCGCACCGAAGATGTCTTCAAGTTTTTTGGACGCCAAACACAGAATTTTCCCCGCTTCCACGTTATTCATTCCGAAAAGCCAAACAAAGCAGTGCGAAACATTTCACCATTCCTTGTTTCAAAGTCCCTGACTGATGTTTTTGGTCCAGGATACAAGGTGTCGAGGATGGCAAGCGGCGACCTCCTCTTGGAGCTCCGCGATGTAAAACAATATGAAAAACTACCGCAACTAGTGTCATTTGGAGAGACCCCCATAACAGTAACCCCGCACCGTACAATGAACACCACCCGTGGTGTTGTGTCAGACGATGATTTGCTTGAGCTGACGGAAGCGGAACTCCTGGAGGGCTTCAGCGAACAAAATGTGACCAATGTCAGAAGAATTAAGATGAGGCGGGACGGTAAAGAGATTCAGACAAAGCACCTAATAATTACTTTTGGATCAAGTATCTTGCCCGAATCAATCGAGGCCGGGTACATCAAGCTCCGTGTGAGGCCGTACGTGCCAAATCTGCTCCGATGCTTCAAATGCCAGCGCTTCGGCCACAGTTCGCAGAGCTGCCGGGGCCGCCAAACATGTGCGAAATGTAGTGCCCACGAACACACCACTGAAGCTTGTGCAAACGCTCTCCACTGTTTAAACTGTGATGGGGATCACGCCGCGTACTCGCGGTCGTGCCCCTCCTGGAAGAAGGAAAAAGAAATTGTAACCATAAAAGTAAAAGAGAATATATCGTTCAAAGAGGCACAAAGGCGGGTAGCATACCTGCCAAAGAAAAGCTTTGCCGAAGTGGCGCGTCAGGGGGCAGCGTCACAACGGCCTCCGGCGGCTGTCCGACCCACAAGCAGTGAGTCGGCAGTCACGCCATCTGCCCCCGCGGCGGTTGCAGCTAGCGCTGCTCCGTCAACCGAGGAGAAGGGACCATCCACCCCAAAGGTGGGTGCAGCCGAGGCTGCCCCAACCTCCGAGGCCCCTTCCAGCGCTGGCAACGGCCAGCGCAGCCAAATCCCTCAGGGAGCCCCATCGACCTCCGGGCTGGTGGGCGCAGGGGTCTTGCCCTCCAAGGCGGGACTCCCTCTGAAAACCTCTCGCTCGCAAGAGCTCTTGTCCGGCGTCTCACACGAGGCAATGGACACTACACCTGTCCCCAAGGCGCACCAAACGCCTAAGGAGCGTCGAGAATCACTTGAACGCTTCAAAAAGAACAAAACACCTATTACAGGTCCTCGAAAGGGCTCTGTAATCTAAGGCATCTTTCCGTTTCCGTATACGCAGCACTAATTTACATTAAATATGGATACACAAATCATACAATGGAACGTCAGAGGTCTCCTTAGAAACCTTGATGATTTGCAAGAACTCATCCACAAACATAATCCAAAAGTGCTGTGTTTACAGGAAACACACTTAAAATCAAAATACACAAACTTTCTTCGACAATATGTTACTTTTCGGAAAGATCGCGATGATGCTGTCGCATCATCGGGCGGTGTCGCAATTATAATTCAAAAAAGCGTAGCGTGCCAACGTTTACAGCTACGAACGGCCCTTGAGGCAGTGGCGGTTCGAGCTGTTTTCCTTAATAAACTCGTCACGATTTGCTCACTTTACGTACCCCCACACTACAAATTAAACAAACGTGAATTTCAGTCATTTATAGACGAATTGCCAGAACCTTATGTTGTTCTTGGCGATTTCAATGCGCACAGCTGCCTGTGGGGCGACTCTCGTACAGATGCGCGAGGTCGTCTTGTTGAACAGTTCCTTTTTTCTTCCGGAGCGTGCCTTCTCAATAAGAAAGAATCCACATATTACTCTCTTGCAAACCGATGCTTTTCGTCAATAGATCTTACTAGAGTCTCCCCGTCTGTACTGCCTGAACTTGAATGGGAAGTTACCGACAACCCTTACGGTAGCGACCACTTCCCTATACTGCTAAGATCACATAAAGAAAACGAATATCCACCACACGCTCCTAGGTGGAAGATTGAGACAGCTGATTGGGAGAAATTTCGATCTCTAACTAGTATCCCATGGGCTGACCTGTCTTCGTTAGGAATTGACGCTGCAGTCGAGTTTTTTACAGCATTCATAATAGATGTCGCATTTAAATGCATATCAGAAGTAAAAGGCTTGGCCTGCAAACGGCGTGTCCCATGGTGGAACGACGATTGTAGGATCGCTCGTAAAAAACAGAACAGGGCGTGGGGGTTGCTACGCGCTTCTCCCACTGCAGAGAATCTAGTCAACTTTAAAAAAGTAAAATCCGAAGGTAGGCGAACCCGCCGACAGGCCAGACGAGAAAGTTGGCAGAAGTTTCTATCGAGTATTAACTCGTTCAGAGATGAGGCGAAAGCCTGGAACAGGGTCAATAGGATAAGAGGGCGACAAGCACATGCACTCCCTTTGGTAAACACAGAAGGCGATACCCTACAAGATCAGGCGGACTCACTTGGGGAGCACTTTGAGAGCGTGTCAAGTGCCAACCATTACTCGCAATCCTTTCTGAAATATAAACAAATAGAAGAAAGTAAGCCACTCATGAGAAAATGTCAACAGAATGAACCATACAACTGTCCTTTTAGCATTGCCGAGTTGAGAGCTGCCTTGAGCGCATGCAAGAGCTCTGCACCGGGATCTGACAGAATCATGTATGAAATGATCAAAAACTTACACAATGACACGCAGGTTACACTACTCACACTTTTCAACACCATTTGGGATGCAGGGTACCTTCCAACCGCGTGGAAGGAAGCCATTGTGATCCCGGTTTTGAAACAAGGCAAAGATCCTTCCTCAGTGGCAAGTTACCGCCCGATAGCCCTGACAAGTTGCCTTTGTAAGGTATTCGAAAAAATGATTAATCGGCGACTCGTTCATTTCCTTGAACAGAGCAAAATGCTTGATCCTTATCAGTGTGGCTTCCGAGAAGGGCGCTCCACAACTGACCATCTCGTACGTGTAGAAGCAAATATCCGAGACGCATTTGTTCACAAACAGTTTTTCTTATCCATATTCCTTGATATGGAGAAGGCGTACGACACGACGTGGCGTTACGGAATCCTAAGAGACTTGTCAGAAATGGGCATCCATGGTAATATGCTAAACTTAATAGAAAGCTATCTGTCCAGTCGTACCTTCCGGGTAAAAGTCGGTAATGTACTTTCGCGTCCTTTTACGCAAGAAACGGGTGTACCCCAAGGAGGCGTGCTCAGCTGCACACTCTTCATCGTGAAGATGAGCACGCTTCGCGCTTCATTACCACCGGCAATCTTTTATTCTGTTTACGTGGACGCCATACAAATAGCTTTCAAATCCTGTAACCTCGCTGTATGCGAGAGACAGGTACAGCATGGCCTGAACAAAGTGTCAATGTGGGCAGACAGGAATGGATTTAAGATCAATCCTAACAAAAGCTCTTGTGTCCTGTTTACAAGAAAGAGAGGAATGACCCCAGACCCTTGCTTAGAACTGGGTGGACAACAAATACCTGTAAACAAAGAGCACAAGTTTCTAGGTGTTATACTTGACTGCAGACTCACTTTCGTCCCCCACATTAAACATCTTAAAGAAAAATGTCTGAAAACAATGAACATAATGAAACTTCTATCCCAGAATACATGGGGTAGTGACAGGAAGTGTTTAATGAATCTCTATAAAAGCCTCATTCGATCGCGACTTGACTATGGTGCCGTGATTTATCACTCTGCCGCCCCGAGCGCACTAAAGATGCTAGACCCAGTGCACCATCTAGGAATCCGACTGGCCACTGGCGCTTTCAGAACGAGTCCCATACAAAGCTTATATGTAGAATCGAATGAGTGGTCACTTCATCTGCAGAGAACATACATCAGCCAAGCATATTTTCTGAAAGTCCACTCAAATCCTCAACATCCGTGTTTTAATACCGTTAATGACACGACATATGCTACACTTTTTCGCAATCGTCCCTCAATAAGACAGCCTTTCTCGCTGCGTGTGAGGGAGCTTAGTGATGAAATGCATGTCCCACTCCTCGAGCTCCGCCTAATGCCTCCAGCTAAGCTGCTACCTCCTTGGGAGTGGCAGACGATAAAATGCGATATATCTTTCATGCAGGTTACAAAACACGCTCCAGAGATTGAAATCCAGATGCATTTCCGGGAACTGCAATACAAACACTCCTGCACGGAGTTTTACACAGACGCATCGAAGTCACGCGAGGGGGTGTCATATGCAGCCATCGGTCCATCCTTCTCGAAATCCGATTTACTGCATCCCGAAACTAGTATCTTCACGGCTGAGGCCTACGCAATATTGTCGACCGTGAAGCATATAAGGAAATCAAAACTCAGAAAATCAGTTATATATACGGACTCCCTTACTGTTGTGAAGTCTTTGATGTCGTTCTGTAAGCACAAAAATCCTATAATAATCGAACTCTATTCCGTCTTATGTAAAGCATATGTATCTAACCAGCATGTGATTATATGCTGGGTGCCTGGCCATAGCGGCATCCAGGGTAACGTTCTAGTGGACCAGATGGCCACATCAACTGCATCACACACTGTTAATTCTACCGCTGCAGTCCCTGTCACAGACCTGAAACCTTTCTTAAGAAGGAAACTGCGAAACTACTGGCAACGCTTGTGGGACCTGGAAACAAATAATAAGCTGCATGTAATAAAGCCACAATTAGGTTTCTGGCCTCCTGTAACAAAATCACGCCGGACAGATGTCCTATTCTGTCGTCTAAGAATAGGACACACATTTGGCACGCATAACTTTTTACTCACTGGAAATGAGCCTCCAACCTGCGCTAGATGCGGGGAGAGGCTGACCGTCCTCCACGTCCTCCTGGAGTGTCAGGAAGCCGAATATGACAGAAAGAAACATTTTCCCTTAGCATACCGGCAGCAGATCCCCCTTCATCCTGCAATGCTACTCGGCCCAGAACCGCTATTTGACACCAATGCAGTCCTAAGTTTCCTGAAAGATGTTGTGTTGCATGTTGTTAGCCCCACATGTTCGTAGCGTCTCCTCTCTTCGGAGGATGGCGCTGTGATAGCTCTTTTGTATAGCACGTGCCTCTAGGCCCTTGTGTTTCAAGGGCTCCGGTGAGGCAACAGTGCTCCAGGTATTTTTATTATCTCATATATTTTCTATTCTGTGTCATTCTTTTACGATGGATTTTATTGTTCATAGTATACGTCATTAGTCATCGCCATAATTTTATAGCAAGTAGATTTTACGCACTTTACAGCGATTATTTTTAGGCCACTTTACAGCCAAATCACATCTTCCATAATACATCGTCAACTTTACCACTTGTCATGGCGCTCTTTGGCCAAACCTGGCCCTTGCGCCACAAAACACTACACATCATCATTGGTCTGCTATAAACTGGGACACTAGCAGTGACCATCTTCCTGTTCTATTTGAGATTGTATGCCCATTGACTCAAATTACTATGCATTCAAATATTTTTGTTAATTTCAGCCCATTCACTTACGCATGCCGTTATCGAATCAGCAATTGGATAATGAAGAAGAAAAGGCCATAGCTTTATTGTCTGTTTTAAAAGATTCCGTAAAAAAATCACAATTCATTGTGCGCTCCACTAAAAGCGGGTCTTCTAACCCTTGGTGGTACGCAGAGTGCTCCCGCGTTTACAGGATAAGAAAAGCAGCGTTGCAAGACCAACTTCATAATCAGTGTTTTAGCAATTGCAGAGTTCGCGGCAGCAACATTTAAAAGAACGGTTGCAAATGCGAAAGATACCTTTGATTGTGAGCCCTTCGAATTTCTTTGAAAGGTCACCAACAAAAAAGCACTCTTTCGATGTCCCAAAAATAAAACGGTCCTTCCAGCACAAATAAGCGTCGACTCTGTCGTTCCAACACCCTGAGAATCGGCCATATTACTGGAAGATACTGCTGAAGGTCTAGAATGTCGCTTTAAGTTGATTTTGCCTAATCATGCTACGTCGCCTACTCATGATGAAGACTTCTAGCAAGTTACGATTTCGGAGCTGGAAAATGTACTAAGCCAGCTGCCTAACTGAGCGCCAGGCCCCGGTGGCATTAGCACGGCAATAATAAAAGCTTTATTTAAGATATCATCGCAAGCATTACTTACCAGGGTAAACCATTCTGTCAAACATTCGTGGATTCCCCCGGAATGGAGAGTTGCTAAAGTTACCCCATTATTAAAAAAAGCAAGGTGCCGGTTACGAATTAGATAACATTTGGCCAATATCTCTTACATCTAACCTAGTAAAATTCGTCGAAAGAATCTTACACGACCGCATAGATAGTTGGATAATAAAGAACATGATTTTGAGCCCATGCCAAATTGGCTTCAGATGTGGGTGCTCGATTTGGTGTGCCAATGTCGACCTAGAAAGTCGTATTCAACTAGCTCGATGTCAGAAAAAATATGCAGCCTTAGTCACTTTGGATATCACTAAGGCGTATGACAGCGTAGATGAATGGATGAAAAACTTTATTAGGGTCCTTTGCGTCTCGCTTGGCAGTGGAGCTCACCTCCTTAAATTATGGGTTCGCGGCACTGAAGTATTTCTATCTCGGCTACTAATGCGCCGATTTGAAAAAAAAATTGTTGCAGAGCACTTCCTAGAGGACACGTAACAACTTCTAGCGTATAACCAAAATTTATATTGAAGCCTCGTGAGCGGCTTTTTATATAAGAGTAAGTCGCCTTTCGTCACCGCTGTGACAGTTCAGATTTAGCTGATATTTAGTAGCACAACCGAAGACACAATGTAACATGCTACTCAGCTTCCGAAAATATGTAAAACATGAATATTTTCTTCCTGACTAACTCGCAAGCAGTTCGAGGATGGAGCTCAACAGTGCCCTGAAATTCCTTTTAGTATCGGCAAAATTTTATTTCAAATATTCTCTTCGCTTGAATATACTGCGTTGAAAAGGCTCTAAAGCATAGCCAACTTAATGAAGTAATTATATTCGCATACTGTTTCCAGAGCATGGAACAGGAGTGATTGCCAATTGGAGTATATAACCGCGAAAAAACACTTTTGAAGTGTTTAGAGAACTTTTAGGTTAGCCACTGGAAATCTGATGAATAGGTTTCATAACGACCGACACACCCCAGTCCCCAAAGGCCTGCTCGGCACACGCAGCACAGCCACCGCGTAAGCTACGGCTGTGGCACAGCTTAGGCTGGATGTTTGTCACAGTCAGCTTACCGAGTGTGTTTGGCGGCAAAAAAAAAAAAAAAAACACACGAACCGAAGCAGGCGGTTAACGCTACGCTCAATCTTATCGGTGGCATCGGTAGCGGACCAGTTGAGGAAAGCCTTTCGCCTTGCGCTGCAGGCATGACCGTTGTACGCACGCGCAGTATATATAAGCGCATTAGATTTCCTGTTGAACCGCGGCGTGTATACCCTCTGGTGTGAGCGGTAAAGTTAAAGTTATGTGACATTTCACTGGGTGCTCGACTAAGGCCGCTGGTTTCCGTCGGTGTTATCTCGTGCGCCTCCGAGATGCGACGCCTGCAATGGCCCTTGGAGCGCTCATCATGCCAACATCGTGAGACGCCTAGTATGTGCCAGGGTGCTGTTCGTTCTGCACAGCAGGAGTTGCGCGCAATGCCGAGTCACGCCAACGTGTTGCGCCCACGTGTCGTTAGAACGCCGTCCTATTATTCCAAGCCCAACGCTAAAACAGTTCGCTAAACGCTCCTTTCGGACGAAACCGCCAAACTTTTTATGGGTGTACAAAGCAGGGAAAGAGAAGATAATGCCGTAAGATAATACCTCAGCTATGTTCTAAATATGCATCCTTACAATTTGCGTTACAGGTTCCGTCAAGTTTGGCTAACCAAGGTGTTTGTGTGTCGTTGAGACAGTCGAATATGTTGTACTTCACGTGCAAATCACGCAAGACTGTAAGCTACACGGTACGTAGCCAAGAAAATCGTTATCGGTAGCACAGTAGACACTCGTCCATAAAGTTCTTTACCTCACACAAAAGTTCGCTGGTTGTAATCATAAGGGTCTTCCTCTGTATACCTATTCATCGTTTGGAATAATGTAAGAAGTTAACAGAACTGACAGCCTGGCTAGTTGGTCCTTTTCGGATGACCGAGAAGCACACCCTGCCCGTGTGTGCTTCTCTGTCGCACGTATTATTTCTTGCGCTGGGGAAATCAATTCAAGGGTGAATGTAAGAAGGGAACAAAAGCGTGTATTAAAGCGTAACTCAGTTTGCACACGGCAGAAACTAATAATTGTCTTCGAATATTAGTTTGATAGTACTACCTAATTCATTTGCTATATATTGTATATTAAAGCAATAGAAGTTGCTGAAGCCCCTATTACATTTACTGAACACATACTCTGCCTGCTTAGAACAACCGTTTATTTTGCCTGAATAAAGTTGTCTTCCGATCAACTAGCTCACTTCTTTTCTTCGCAAAGTCGCATTCCAAAAATGAATGTCATATCAGTCGTATCTCATCGGCAAGGGGCTGAGGTGGAGTTGTGCAGATCAGATGTCGCTATGCGGTGTCAACGAGAATATCACAGGTAACTTTTGTGGAAGAAAATATTAGGGCCGAACTGCACGCTTGCGATCTCATCAATAGGCATCGTGACAAGCAGACGAGAATAGTAATGCGCCAGTACCCAGTTACCATGTCATTCCCTTACAAGTGATAATGCGATTAGCATTTTTGGGAACTTCACGCACTTTTCCGTACTATATCCGTTTCTGACCTCAGAGATGCGGCGGCTGATCGAAGGATATCAAGGAGAGCTGGCATGCAACTCCCTCCCGAACGAACACTTTCATTTCAGCAGGCAACGCTGACTGGTCGGAGATGGTAGTCAAACCAGCAATGAGGTCGCCGCGCGAGGAAGGGCGACGTATCAACGAGCGCTGCCTGCGTAGCTCCTCGTAGCTTTGGCACAGAGTGATGATGTCTCGCACGTACTGAGGATTCTTGGTCAGTAGCATGTCGAAAGCATCGCACTCTATCCCTTTTAAGGCATTTATGATTTTCTCGGACTCCGACATCGTCGCGTTGACTCTTTTACACAAAACAAGTGCATCTATGTAGCTGGTAAATGATTCACCCGGCTGCTGTGCACGTTCTCGCAAACGCGATTACTTTCGCAGCTTACGCACAGCAGGGCGACCAAAAACAGCCACAAAAGAGCTCTTGAAGAATGACCACGTCAAAAGGTCGGTCTCGTGGTTATTGTACCACAGACTGGCAACACCCGCGAGATAGAAGAGCACGTTGCTCAGTTTGGCGGGATCGTGCCATTTGTTGTGGGCGCTTACCCTTTGATAGGTCGTCAGCCAGTCCTCGACTTCGCTGTCATCCGCGCGGCTGAAAACGGCAGGGCCCCTGTGGCGAGGCACACCAGAGCGCAGGACCGACTGAGGAGGCGTTTGCTGGGATGCGTCTTCAGGCATGGTTTAGCGTTGAGTACGGGATCGAAGTTCCAGGGTTGACATTGTGGGCCGAAGCAACCTCCAACACTTACAAAGGCGTTTATTAGTCACCGGCGTTTGGGACCGACCGTTAGCGCTGGGCACAGACCTTTGCATATATATATATATATATATATATATATATATATATATATATATATATATATAGATTGTAACGAAGAAGAGTAGCCTGCCTGCGCCACAGCACCATCGCTACCGGCATGAGCTCGTGGTTGCTGTCTTTCGCCGAACGCTTGTGACGGCTACCCGTTCGCGCCCGTTGCTAATAAATCTCTTAGCAATATATATATTATCAGCCCATTGTTTATGTTCACTGCAGGACGAAGGCTTCTCTTCTCCTAGCCATTTTCTTTGATCCGATCTAGTCAGGGATATCAGAATAAAACAGAAATGCGTTAGACCGCGTGCCTCCTCCCTTGGAACAAAATGGTGACTGCACCGGAAAATGTTGCATTTCGTGCACATCACTACTTCCAGGCAGACTCCGAAAACCGTTCAAGCATCTTCACGCGAATTCAGTGTGGCTGCGAGCTTTCAATATGCAGGGGACTAGAGTGACCTAGCTCTTCATGGCCAAAGCGCATGAGAATGCCGCATAATTATGTAAAGCTCTCTCAAATGGGAAATGTATCAGGCGGAACAAAGGCAGGTGTCTGACCTTGGAAAACAGCGTCAGTAATAAAGTTTAGATATGACAGACAGCCTGCGCAAATGGTTTTTAGAGCGCAGTCCTTAGTCGTCCGTTCCTGCGTCGAGCATCGGCGTTCTCGACGTAACCGAGCGAACGAGCGCAGCGGATGAAAGAGCAAACGCGGAGCGCAGCGGGGGGGGGGGGGGGGGGGGAAAGCGGTCAGAGCGAAAAAAGCGCGAGAAGGAAAGCGGAGGAGGAGGGGCAAGCGGAAGCATGAAGCAAAAAGGGGAGGAAGAGGGACGGTGAAAATGCAAAAAAAAAAAAAAACGTCGCCGCAGCGCGCGCAAGACGCGCACTGCGGTGACGATGACTATGAGGTGGCGCCAGAGTAGCGCGAGTCGTATTGGCGGCGAGGAGTTACGGAGTCGCCATCTGTCGGAAGCGCCCCCCTTACGTAGTATGAGGGATCACGTGGCGCGCTCCTCATAGGTTTCGCTTACGGCGCTCAATAAAAAAACACCACGCGGCAGCCCTCCTGGAGATTTATGTAGGTACTCTCAAAACGAAGAAAGTTTTTGACTGTCGATATAATAATCTTGGGCAAACTGAAAGCACGGAATCGTTTACAGACGCTATCTCTTTACCGAATACGTACAGTGAACGCCACTGCGCGGAGACGCCGCGACGGAGTCTCCCGAACCGACTTCTTGCGTGAAAGGTAGCCAAACGCTGAGAGTAAGCTATGTGAAATATGTTCTTACAGTGGGCTGTCTGTATAACCAAATGGGGCATAACAGAATGAAGCCTCAATCCAGCGATCGCACGGGCTCGCAGCGACCGAATGCGCGTCTGCATGCATGTCCGCGCACAATGTTTTGCTTTCGCTGTGAGCGCGTTTTCGCACCATGCCGTGAGCTGTAGG
Source organism: Dermacentor andersoni (assembly GCF_023375885.2). Taxonomy (NCBI): domain Eukaryota; kingdom Metazoa; phylum Arthropoda; class Arachnida; order Ixodida; family Ixodidae; genus Dermacentor; species Dermacentor andersoni. The sequence continues at coordinate 75,390,482 of NC_092819.1, forward strand.
CCGCAGCATATGAGCATTTGACAGTACACCAGCAACCATTGTTGCGTGGACGCTATCATAACTGTTCAAAAATAATTCCGTTATAGAGACTTCGACGCCTAGCTACAGCGACTGTGATGTGCCGTCGCGACGATTCAATCTTTTTTTCCTTCAAAATCCTTAGACATTTCAACATTATTTCTCAAGTTGCGTCGCACTGTATGTTTATCGGTCTTCTCAGCGTGCGATTTCCCTCTGCTTCTTTTTCGTAATCCAGTGCAATAATTAACACAAACATGACCATATGCCGTGCCTTTTTTTAATGTGCGTCTTACCGCTTCCTTTCCGTTTCAGTGAACTTGCCAGTATCTAGCATCAACAAGTTTATAGACCAAACCGTCATGACATTAGCCGGGCAGCGGGCGCGGGCGAGCGTCTCAGTGCGCGTTTTCTGCTACTCAGCGAACATCGCGCCGTCCCGGCACCGTAGCAGAAATATTCCTCGCGTCTGTGCTTGCTGCATACCCGAGTTGTAGTCGATGGCTGTCTGCCGGTCCTAAGTTTCGCCAGCCGAGCTTCACGCAGCTCCTTGCCCTGCGGCTACGTGTGAATAAGGCTGAGACCGGGCTCCGTTGCGTACGTCCTGCACTGCTGCACCGAGCAGTAGCCTATCATGCTGCACGCCTCCAAAGGCAGCCAATACCTATTATAGTACTTTCAAATGTTGTCAAGCAGACACCCAAGGCGGTAAAGCCTCATCACTTAATCAGAACCGCGGCGCAGGTGGGACATTAAACTCGTTTTCAGCTCGCTTCGGCGCTTCCGAAGCAGCCAAGGCGGCCGCTGTGTCCACGTGGTCCTTCATTTCACGTCACGGAAACGGTGGCGCTAGCTTTTCCAGTGGTAGAGCTCGCCTCCAATACAGGAGGTTTTTCTGCAGCGGCTACTGTGAATCGCTACCACACATCACCTACGCGCTGCTTCTCGCTATCGCCCGATCAGCGAGGCAGTCGTGCCACACTTCGCTCTGTTTGCAACATGCCCCAAGAGACCGATTGTCCGCGCCAACCACTATTTTGCGAAATGAAAGCACTCAAATTTCGCATTAAGGTGTACCGCAATCATTGGTGATTTTTTTATTCCAATTCCACTTGACACATACCATGTATATTATTCATTTGGCTTTCATTCATTAGAGACCAGGTGACTCTTGCAGGACTAAAAAAAGAAAAGTGGCAGTTTCGCCCGAAAGGCGAAGTACTGATTGCGATAGCAGGTTAGTAGACAGCTATACGAAGGAAGGATAGTAGTTTTATCGGCCGTATAAGCTTGTAAACATTCGCTTACTATCTAAATTAACAAGCATGGTGTCAGATCGCACAGGCAAACATGAACACATCACACTCGATAACCTGGACACTCGCTGTGAAAACGCTGGCGAGAAGAAGCGCGGCAGCAGCGGCGAGCGAAGTGACCGCCGTGATGCGCATCGCTTCAACGCAAACTTAACAGCGAGTATGAGCGAGAACGCAGCGCGCAAAGGCGTGAGCCGCAGTCGCACCTAGACACAGGCCCCGACGCAGGTCGCTTTCAAGGCGCACGCGGCCAATGTGCAGTTGCTGCCGCAGTACAAGCTTCTACCGTAGTACCAAGGACAACATAGGGTAAATTACTTGTGCTTAATAAATGAAATAAAGAAACGATAAATTCATGGAAATGAAAGTGGATGAAAGAACAACGTGCCGCAGGTGGGGAACGATCCCACAACCTTCGCATAACGCGTGCGATGCTCTACCAATTGAGCTACCGCGGCGCCGTTTTTCCATCCACTTTCTTGGGTAGTTATGTTTCCTAGTTGAACCCGGGAGTGTTAGCCAGCGCCAACACTAACAAACCTTGGCGGCGGATGTGGAACATCGTTTCTGCCGCAGAAATTATGAGTATGACTATATATATATATATATATATATATATATATATATATATATATATATATACTGTGTAGCCATGTTTCATTTTCTAGGTTTATGTTCTTAGAGTATTAGTTGGTTATAAATTCATTCTGTTACTGCATTCAATTGCGCACTGTCGATGTTATATTATCATTGTATTCCTATTCAATTACTGTTATGTTTGTACTTAAACATGTGTGTATTTCGATATAAACTTATTCTTCCTCATTTCTGTGTAACCATTAACCACCAGTTGTTTGATTAATTACTTTTAATACAGTCATTTGTATTCTTCCCTAATCGCAAGTCTTAGGTGATGTATTATTTATTTACTTCGGTTATGTTTATTTGTATTTTCCCGCTTTTCTTAATTTACTGGTTTATCGTATGTTCTACATTTTTGTACATATACTAACAGGAGGTTCCCGCAACAATTTTTCTTTGGGACCTCCTCCTGTATTACATCTGCTTGGTGATCGTACTAGTGCATAATAAAATGATTGATTGATTGATTGAAAAAAATCATAAGCCATTCCACTCTGCGAAGGTGGTTGACTAGCGAAGCTGTTTAGCACACGACACGGAGGGGACAGATAATTTTGAACAAGGGTACGAACTCATTTGTCTTGATGAGTGGTCATCTTGACGAAAGTAAGCACACTCATTTATTGTCTTCATGGGTGATCGTTATTTCACTCGCTACTACGATCACGTTCTTTGATAATGTGAAATCGATGGTGGTGGTGGTGATAAACTTTATTTCTGCTATTTACAGGAGAGTTGTGAGCTGAGCCTTAAGGGCCCAGCCCTTACAAAGTTTAGGGGGGGGGGGGGGTACCTAGCCTGGGACCCCCGTGGCTTCTGCAGCGGCTTTGGCTCGGGCCACCAGGGCACGTTGATCCTGGAGGGTTGAGCAGCCGAGCACGGCGACCTCCCAGTCCTCTCGGGTAGGGTGGGGGTTTAGGGGGGAAAGCAGTGTTGGAGGGGCATGCCCACACCATGTGGTGTGTGTCCGCAAACATCTCCCCACAAGTCGATGCACGTACGCCGCTGGGTACGCGGTTGGGCCGAATCGGTGTGGCATCGCAATGGATGTGTCTGCAACACGGACTGCGTAAATCGCTCCCTTTTCGGTACCGACACCTCCACATTGAAATCACCGACGACAACAGGGGTAGTGTAATCGCAGCCAATTCATACAAAGCGAGCAGCCATGAACCTTACGGGACTATAAGTCATTGCATTTTTGCTTGCTTACGGGGTTATGAGCCATTGCTCACGGGGGTATGAGCCATTGATGATGACTGTTTTGGCACGCTGTTCTGTATGTTGTATGCGTGATTAGAAACAATTTAAACACTGTTCGCTTCCCTTTGCTGAGTGCTTGTAGCCTCTGCCTTGCGGGATTATGAGACATTGCATTTTGTGCTTGCTTACGGGAGTATGAATACTTACGGGGGTATGAGCCATTCATGGTGATAGTTTTTGTTCACGGAGAACAAAGTGTACGTAACCCTAGCCATATACAGCTTCACTGTAAGAAGGCAACGAGCTGAGCCACCCCGTCCGCTTCACCAGTGCAGTACGCTATGTCACAACTTTCATGAAAGCGAACGAGGCCTTCAACAAGCTCATGCAGAAATGCGAAGCGGCACTGCTATGTTTACTGAAATGCCAACTTGCGTCCCTTATGGTGAAGAGTTGCATCCAAACTTTGCGCTCTGACAACACGCCCGAAAAAAGGCACGACCTTGTCATGCAAAACAGGTGGCCTCGCGTTCAGTGGCAATAAGAGTAAACGGTCGGGCTATTGCGCCGCACGGCAGGCCATCAAAGCAGTGGCGCTCACTATAGCAGTATAATTTTGCTATCGGACAAAAGAGTCGGCAGCATGACAATAGCGAGGTTCCAACGTTTCATAAACAGGGCGCCAAACATTGGACTGGCCGCCCATGGAAGCTGGCTCGCGGCGGTCATCTGTGGACCGCCCCGAGTTTCTCGGCTTTTCCGCCGTTGGCGTGAGTGGCCCTTTTTGCGGCATCGTGGTAACCTTCGGCGCCGCCAGGCAGGAATGATCCTGGCCCGTCACTCTGAGCTACGTTCGGCTCCTTGTGGCAGGCAGCACTCATCGTGCAGTGGATTGGTGGCTGTGGCGTTTGTTTTCTCATTGGGCGATGAAACTTAAGGCTTCAAATCAAGACAGATAGAGAGAAAGCGAGAGAGAAACAGGAGAGCGGCTTCGAGAGAAACCGCAGGCGAAGGGTTCCGGATTAATTTCGACCGCCTCCGGTTATATAACCGCACACGCAAAACTCGTCGCAATGAGGTCTTCGCTTTCAGCCCGAGGTTGCAGACATGTACTTGGGCCACTTGGGCCATGCTCATGCACCAACTTAATTACATAATCCATGAATGCCATAACCTAGAATATGATCTATGAATGCCATGTAGAGAGGTTGATTGTTCTCCGCAGACTTCTCAATTACTTGATCGATGACATAGTCACCATCCATTTGTGTGCTTTTGAGTGAATTCCAATATGCACTCCCAGTAATTTAAGAAAGCGCCCCCCCCCCCCACACGAACGCAAGCACGCACGCAGACAAATGCGGTCTCTAGAATCAACAAAACAGTAAAGGATTCACAAGAACACGTTAATGCACTCTCAGTGAGCTGGTATTGTGATCAGATAAAGCACTAAACCGAGTTTTATTCGCTTACCAGAGAGCTCACTTTCCTGTTATCGATCGCGCAAAGCTAATGCAAGCCCACGCTCTTAACTTGCGCTGGCGTTTCTACACAGCGTCTTTCGTTTCTTGAATTGGCACACACTTTAAATGATTTCGTGTCCACCTTTCTGTCTTATCGATCGCGAAAAGCCCACTAGCTCCCAGTGGAAAGTCTGGCATTAAACGAGTAGTCTCATACCTTGGCTGAGATAAGTACAGACAAAGCTGCAAGCAGATGCACTTAAGTTTCACTTTCCGTTGATGACTCTTATTTCACTCTCTTTCTTAATTTTGCCCATTTTCTTTTTGTTCCTGCATGATTGCGCTCTCAGTATATTTGAGTCGTGCGCTCATAAAGTTTCAGCTCATTGTTAGTTTTCGTGGTCGTCGTTTCGGGACGTCTTTGACGCACCCGCTCTAGAAGTATGAGGTATAGACTAAAGCGTAGCTCAAATGCAAGCTTTTTGAGTCAGGATTACATTTTAGCGCTAATCACATTGATCAGTAAAAACACTGCAGCATTTCTGTCGCGTTTTTTTAATGGACATTTTGTCAAACAGGAAAGAGTTGTTTACTCGAAGACGCACGCACGTGATGGTCTCCATAGCAAAAAGCATTCAATCTACAGCAGGTGTCCTGCAAGGACCTCAGTACAACAATAATCAGTCCGGCGGCTTATTATATACCGAGCGGTCACGATGATCCTGTCTCTCCTCATCTTCTACTTTTGCGCATATCTTTTTGGAAACTGTCGTTGCCGCTTATATCCACTGATGTACGAGACAATGGAACTATTCAACGAGACAAAGCCCCAATACGTAGCTATATACATAAACGCCAAGGAATTGGACGAAATCGGGCCTCACGTCCCCCACCTGCCGGTGCCGACAGGATTGTGGACGACGCTGATAAAATCCCTATATGTGAGGGCCACTAACCACAACTGGATACCAGAACGAAAGGTCATAGTATTTTTCCCGTCCCTGCACACCAAACCAGAGCCGGTGCTGTCATGGTTCGACAAAGATTGGGTTCACCGTCGCAACGCTCTCTGGGTCATTTCAACGAAAGAACACCGTACTCTACTGGGCAGAGTTCCTCAACAGGCTTTGTGCAACGTTGCTACAGTCACGTCGACCGACATCAGCGCTCCTTTTGACCGATACTACTCGTGCAAAAATCGAAGAAGCACGACGCCGAAGGGCCTTGTTGAGCTTGAGTTCAGTTCCTACCGCGGTCTGTATCCCAAGGACAGCCTCGTAACTTTCTATCAGTCCTTCGCGCGCGATGAGTTCGTATTCCCGCTGCTGTATCCGGAGATTGCGGGTCTCATCGAGGCCTACGAGCTGCTAAACAACACTCTCAAGCAGTTCAAGAGGAGGCACTCGCAGACGGTTCAAATGCTTGCCGACCGATTTTACGACCTCATACTGCTTCCGCCAAACCGCGATTTTGCTTCTGTTAATACGTTCTATTATATATACGCACAGTTCTCACCATGCCACATGTGTTTTATCAGTCGACCAGAAGGGCTCGCGCCTGCGTCCTTCCTGGACTCATGGCTGTCGCTCTGGGTTCTTATGTTAGGACTTGCCCTCCTCGGAGGAGCAGTACTTGCTACGGCAGCCGTCCACCGGCGTCTGTGTCGGTGCTCGGTGCGGTGCATGGCACCCTCTGGTCTTGCCGTGCACCTATTGTCTACACTGCTAGGCCGGTCGTCAGGCGAAATGCGCTTACGTGCTTTCTCGGTGCGCCTGGCCACTTTCTTCTGGATGAGCGGAGCTCTGTTCTTGGGCGTCTTTCTGCAGACAAGCATCACCGCGTCCAAGAATGTACCCGCCCATATGCCGAACGTGGATACCGAGGCGAAGCTGCTGAGTTCCTTGCGAAGCGACAGGTTGCGACCGTGCTCACAGGACTACATGAGGCGATACATGAAGAACACCAAAACGGAAACGTTCCAGTTGCTCTACGCGAAATCTCTGCAGTGCGGGCCGGCTTGTTTCCAAAATCATGGAGAGGACAACTGTTCCAGGAAAGCGTCAGAAGGAACGCAGGTGTACATAACGAAGTGCTGCGAACACGACATACTGGTCGCTTCATCTCACGGACTTTCGCAGGGGAAAGAATCTCTCGGCCTCGTCTTGCAGTTGTGCGTCACTAGCTTCAACTGGCCCCTCAGGTGAGTCGCGACCTTGCAAGCAGTCAAAGCAGAGTACAATCTTTGAATGTGTTCTGAGCGACGTTTGAGGTTTTAAGCTGTGGAATGTTGCTGTGATGGTGGCATCATCCAAATGCTACTGGACAGCATAGTAGCTGAGATTTAGGAAGGCACAGAGGTTGCCAGGTCATACAGTGCGGAGAAATTACTCCTTGGCCGTAGGCTTATTTACCAAAGGGCTAGGGATGGGGGACTCGCACGCTACTGTCGAATTTGGGAGATCGGGGGTGGGGGGCAAAGTACGCCATTTGGCCCCACACTTTTGAAAGCAGGCACTGTTGGCTACACGGTGGAAAATCCAACAAAACGACAGCTGCGGTTTAATATTCTTTCTGAATAAAGTGGACACGTAAGTAATGCGTTTCCTTACTAGGTATGCCCTACTTGGGCAGTTAAGATTGTTTTTCGTGACTTGTCGCGACGCGCTGGCGAGCTTCACACGAGTGATGTGCAATAGACGCTCGCATTATTGAGAAGGCTGGTGCTGGGCAGTTCGCGTAAGAACAAATGAAAGCTTGCGGTGCTTGCATCACGCCCAGTTGGTTGGAAACGTCCTAACCACATTACGAAAGGAGATCAACTGGCTACTTGGAAACTAAAGGCGAGGGGAGTATATAAAGTATCAGTCTCACCCAACGATTACGTGCCTTACGGCATGAAATCATTCGATTATCAAATATCAGAACTACTGAATCTCTGTCCAGAGGTAGTCTACATAGCTCTGCAGTCTCAGTCTTTTCTCACCCCGCAAAAAGCTAATAAAACAGCGTAAAAGCCTCATAGTCTAATTTCAATGTGTAATCGCAACTTATCCTAGGCATGTTGGGGGAAAAGACCTTGTAAAACATGAAGAGTCACTGCAATACCAATATAACATTTTTTGAACATTTTCCAATGGCGCGTGTCACTCCTGACGTTCATTTAAATTTTGGGCTGTTTCTACACAAGAGATACAGTAGGATTTGTTTCCTCGCAGGAGCACAGACACCGGAGACAACATTTCGAGCAAATGGGACCACTTTTTGGGGGCCAAGCATGGTGTTTATATTTCGTTCAACTAGGAAGCATTTTCTGAGTGACTAACGATAAATGTTTAATCTCTGTATATTGACTACAGTCTTCGCAGAAAGCTACTCCTTCAACCGCTCAAGGGTGTCATAATTACATTAATCAAAATATTTCCCAGACTCTTAAAAAGAACTACGAATTGCGAATTCTGGCAATATAGGTAGAATTTTCAACGCAAGGCATTGTGAAATTTTTACGTGCCTCTTTTAAATGGAAGTGTTGCAGTTATTACTAAACCATAGTTTTTCTCTACATCTTCATGCGTCATACCATGTTTGTAGTTTGTTTCTCCGGTGTCCTCGCCGAACCAAAAAATGCATGTTGTGTATATTTGGGAAAACCTAGACGCACGGTATTGGTAATGTGCAGGCAAAATTCCGTATGGGCGGCTTAAGAGAGCCTTTTACAAGATAATGCGAATGGAAGTGGTCCAGAGTTCTAGTGGTGTATTTAACGAGTGGCTCAAAACTGAGCTTGCTGCCCTGATGTAATTGCAATGACTACTAAGGCCAAATCTTGTCAACAGGCGGAACGCTACATTTGTTGGCGATGTCCTTGCGTGTTGATCAAACACAGCTTGAAAAAAATTCTTAAGGAAGTGTTCGCAGGCGACCACGCTGCGGTTATTAGCTATCTTTCCCGCTGTCCCATGCGAACTCTCAGAAATTTTATACCTAGAAGGAATAGGTTGTATTTTAGGTGCAGTGTGTTGAAAAGTTCTAACTTTTTTTAGTCATTTAGAAACGTGACTAATATGTATTGAATATTTGTTCTTGCTTTAATTTTTTTCGTGCATGATATAATAGGTTCGCCTCGTGTCCTCATTAATCATAACGAGGCATCTTAATGCTCGGTGACAGTAAGGAGCACTTCTTGGCTGGTGTGTAGGCACAGTTCAAGATGCAGGGCCAACTGGTGCATTGGCAACAAATTACGAACTGAAGTGCTCTTGAGCGTTATGAGCGTGTCCAAGAAAGTGGACAAAATTGAACCCGCTGCCCTGGCCGAACTACATGTGCGACAGACACCAAATTTATCGAAAATGGTGGCAACGCCGTGGGAGATCTCGGTGCGAAATCAAATGCGATTTGATGAAGCAGCGCTTTTGGAAAAAAATTCCTAATTGTTACACCGTGTGTTACGGCGGTTATCAGCTATACATTCGAGTGTCCCGATATAGATCTACAACGAGCTTATATTTCATGGAAATGGGAGGGGGAGATAGGTCGTGGTAAGTTCAAAGCCTGATACCTTTATGGTCCAGGTTGAGTTCGAAGCGTTGCAAGTAATTAGCGTTGCAAGTAATTGCTGAGCCCTTCTTTTTTTTCATATTTTTACGCGTCAAAACACATTCGTAGTTGGTTTCTGTGATGTCCTCGGTGAACTAAACCACGCAATTTATTTATACTTGGAGAAAATAAATAGCGTGTTATAGGCAATTTGTAGGTAAAGCTCAAAGTGACGAGGCTAAATACATTTGTAGTAAATTGCGCATGAAACCGATCAGAAATTTTATGGAAGTGATTTAAGAAGAAAACTTAGCTTGTCGCGCTGCCTTGGCAGGACCGCGAACGCAACCGAGATCAAATCTATCAGAAATGAGGTCGAAGGGGGGAAGGACACCATGGTTATTGTTCTGTCGATGTAACGCCCGTGTTGATGATTTATTGACCTTTAAAAAAATTCCCAACAAGAAGCTCAATTAATAAACGGAACTTGAGACACCCACCCAAACGTAGCTAAGTGCTACAAAGGAAGCCCATCCGGCTGCCGTCTGCTAGCCGCCTGGTTAGCTCAGATGGTAGAGCGGCTGGCTCGGAAAGGCGGTGGTCCCGGGTTCGACTCCGGGACCAAGATGATTTTTTCTTCAACTGCGAAGCTTTTCTTTCGAGGAACCCCTATGGGTTTCCTTTGTAGCACTTAGCTACGGTTTAGTGGATGTCTCATTTTCCCTTTATTAAGTACTTCTCTGCACCTTGCGGGTTCTCGCGGAACTATTACGTCCAAAAAGTGCTCAAAAGCGTAGCAGTTTGGGCGAGTTGGTATGTCATGACTTTTTTTAGGCTTGTAGCGCAGCTCAGAACGAGCAAAAAAGGAACGTGGCAGGGGTAATGAAAAGGAACGGAGAACAGGGTGATCGCTAATTTCCAGCTGATGGTTTATTTCGTGACTCAGAAGTCTACTTATACACTCAGCGATCCATGTAACATGCAACCTAACCAAGAGTAACCATGTGAAGAAACATCTTCAGACAGCCTGTGGCGGCAGTCCGAGATACGCCAATTCATTGCTTGAGAACGATAATGAAGGAGAGCTTACACATGCATGACCAAGACCTATGATAGCTTTTGCTTCAATGATTTCAATGACCTGCGATAGCTTTTGCTTCAAAGCTTTACATTCGGGCACTGTTTCAAACGGAACAGTCATATACGGGCAACTTTTTAAAGTACGTGATATAAGTGCAGGGAACTGAAGCTCCTATTGCAACTGCTCGAAAGAAACAGCCTTGCTGGAAATCGCGATGGAATTCTGCAAGGTCGCACATCTGCAGTATAATTTTCTTGTGAATATTTCGTCATTTATGTTGACAACATTATGTTATGTACAATACAACCCCGGCGATACTATTGCTTTAACTAGCGATAGACGTGTGCTACAGACTTACACTTCAAGTACTACTCATTATTTATATCGTTGTAGCAAACGCGCATTTTTTTATATGCGTTGTACTGTTGCTACTGTGCCGGGTCAGGAGCCTCTGTAAGGCGCTGATTGCCTTTGGTACTGGCTTCTTCTTTAGATTTATTTTAACTGTAAGGAATAAATTCCTCTTCAAGTCATTTTTCGATTCCCCGTAGTTCACACACACACACACACACACACACACACACACACACACACACACACACACACACACACACACACACACACACACACACACACACACACACGCACACGCACACGCACACACACGCGACTCCAGACTCAAGTGAAAAGATATATACCCGGTATTTATTTTTATGTGGAACAGATTTTTAAAGAAATCTCATAACTAGGCTTCTGCCGCTTCCGCAGGTGGGCTACGTGGCTAGGCGAATATTAGCACCAAGCCATCTTCCAATGTACTGCAACTTGCTGTTAGGGACCTGCAAAACGCCAATGATCTAAACGTGACAGCTTCTCTTAAGAATAAGCGTTCTGCACAAAAAGAAATACTTGGTATATGTTCTTTATAGGATAACATTCATTCATTGCCTGATTGGTATCATTTTACGTGTTCATTTGCCTCTGTGCAGGTTCGCTCACAAGCGACTTCTCCAGAGGGTGCTGGAGACCAAGATCGGCTACCGGAACCACTCACACTTTCGTTGGCTTCCGAAACCCCCGCTGACGACTTCCGTGGAGACACCTTTCTTCAGTTACTTGAAGTTATACCTAGCTGGCTGCGCCATTGCGATTCTAGTTTTCATAGCAGAACTGATGTCCAAGGTTCGATGTATTATCGTCCAATAGCAAGGGATGCCATGCCACTCGCGAGAATTCGTCGTCTGGTGCAAGACGAATTATTGCGCAGCGAACTAATGTACTGGTATTGCGTACCGCTTGCGTTTGTTGATTTTCGGCTCTCTTTATCTTACGTCAGCTTCTGCGAGAGCATCATGTCGGTCTGCTTAGTGCGTCTTCGGCTTCGTAGTGTTGTTGAGCAAATTAACACGACGCAGACACATGCACAGCTGGTTTGACGCCATCGTCTTTTCTCCACATGTTTGCAGTTATCTTTTGTAGATTTTCTTGGAATCAAGTGGTCCGCGTGGAATAGCGTAGTGCCTAATCCCTGTACGAATTGGTCAAACCTCGCTTCATTCTTTTATTCACGCAAGAGCGTAACAATATTGAGTCTAGCGTTAAGCAGTCATCGCCTACACTACAAATATCACAATTATCCGCTCGCCCATTCGATCGATCGATCGGTCGGTCGATCGATCGATCGATCGATCGATCAATCAATCAATCAATCAATCAATCAATCAATCAATCAATCAATCAATCAATCAATCAATCAATCAATCAATCAATCAATCAATCAATTTTGCCACAGGTTTTTGTAGGTGGGATTTGGAATTCACGGCGGTGGTTAAGGCAAGAACCATGCAACGTACGATATAAATGTGATCTATGCGGTCCTCACGACACGTGGGAGGCCTGCGTAGGCGCACACGAAGTAATACGTATATAGCCACGTACGATAACATGAGCGGAACATCAATAATACTAGCACGGCTAATTTTGCAGATCCTTTGCATCGCGTGCAAGTGCAGGACATGCTTCGGGAAGTTTTGTTCCAGGTAAAATACATAACAGTATACCTCCTCTTACGCGCTTCATGCTGGAACGTGCCGCCGTTGATCTTTCGGCTTCTTCGACTATCGCTTGGACTTGACAGTGTGCGGGGTCTGACTACTCGTTGCTGTGCTCTTGCCGCTGATTTCGTGTTGAAGAGGGACGCGCGGGCCCCAATCTTGATAGGGATCTGCGATGGGGGCTCAGTGCGGCGAGTGCTGACAGCTTCGTGTGCTCTGTGTTCACGCCGCGCAGCTCGCGTTGAAGCGAGGAGCAGCACGACGGTGAATTCTCTCGCTTGTGCGGGCGCTATCTTGAAAGCGATCGTCTTACGGGACGGACGGACAGTTTTCTCGTTGGATAAACGTAGAAATAGTTACGCATTTAAAATGAACGAGCACGCGAATTGATGCAAGTTTTGGTGCATAAAACAGCTGCGGTCTGCGACTGCACTTTGGTTCCACCGTTGACGTGTGTTGTTTCACGGCACATAATTCACAGGATGTAGTATGAAATATCACACGCAGTTGTCTAAAGCTTCTTCTGCTCATCTGATTTAGGTGGCAGCCGCGTTGTGAGCATTTGACGTGTGCTGCTGAACTGTGAACTGTTTCTTCTCCTTTGTACACCGATTGTTTGGTGAACAAATAAAAGAAAAGAAATGTACTGCTCATTAGTCTAAGGCTTCCGTCGTGGCACACTATAGACGGGCTCGCACGCCTTAGAGACGATAAATTCAATACGTCTTTTAGTTATATCATTGTCATTCATCCAAACCTCGTTCCTTGAGGATGTCACCACCACTTGTGCCACAGAGCTCTTTGGGAACGGAATGTGAATCGCAATCAGCCTCACATTCCTTCAGCCATTGATGTTCAGCGAAGAAGACTGTTGGTAAGAATTTGAGCATCAGTAGACGAACGCCTCTTCCATCCGTCCTGCTGCTAGGCTGTATGAGGTAACGGCGTACTTGGTGTCATATGACGCAAAACGTATAATTAAAGAATAAATTGACAAGCGTGCCATTTTGACGTGGAAACAAATACGCAAAAATGAAAACCTACTTGTCCTATATATATAGAAAACATATATTGTCCTGGGCAGCACACCAGCCTTGGGCCACCCGCCGTGGTTGCTTAGTGGCTATGGTGTTGGGCTACTGAGCACGAGGTCGCGGTTTCGAATCCCGGCCACGGCGGCCGCATTTCGATGGAGGCGAAATGCGAAAACACCCGTGTACTTAGATTTAGGTGCACGTTAAAGAACCCCAGGTGGTCCAAATTTGCGGAGTCCCCCACTACGGCGTGCCTCATAATCAGAAAGTGGTTTTGGCACGTAAAACCCCATAATTTAATTTTTTAATTAGCCTTGGGTCACATATGGCCAAATATTGGTAGAATCTGACAGATATTAGTACTATATCGTAATTCTGGGAAATCGTTACAACAACACAACAGTGGTCTACTGATGACAGCTACACCTGTATTCCCGAGTTAATTACGCACCTCCATTTGCAGGAACAATGAATGTTGTCAAGTGGCTACACACTTGTGTACCATTATAATTTCTCGCATGCGTTGGCAAATAGCCAGATACAGTGGCATTTCCATTCCAACATTATTTAGTGGCAGTGTCACTGAGTAACACATGGCGTTTCAATATACATGCGTAAATATGCATTGTGCCGAGACTTCGCTGTCTGATGGTCGTCGCCTAGTAGAGCAAATAAAATTATAGAATGGCAACGGCGGGCAATTGTTGGAGCAATCACAGGAAGGTGCTATCGATGTTACAATATTGGTTTCATTGGGCCCCTAATATTATATCGTCCGCCAATTTATTAAGAATTTTGACGTGAAGTTACATGCTGTCTAGGATAGTTCACTGAATTAGACAGTGGTGACGATATTTCTCAGTGGCGCTGGTAATTCTTAAAAACAATTAGTTAAGACTCACTCAATGAAGAAGCCCTACGCTCTACCTCCCTTCTAAGTGGTCTTGTACCAGCGTTTGATCAGAATCACGTTCAGTGATCCTTCAAGGCTGTGAAGTGCTGAAGGGCCACGCAGTCCAAAATTCTGTTAACAGAAGATATCCCACGCAGTGGTCCCATCATTGATTCCTATGTCAACTAATTTGCGCGTTCCATATGTAATATTTTCGCTCTCAGTACAGTTGCAACGCTTAAATACTCTCGCTATCAATTCCTGGCCACCAATAAACTTCATCGCTAATGATGATTTAGCTGTTCAAACTCTTCATTAAGCTAAGGAATACAGTTAATAATGCATTGCAAGATCCCCTGTTCTATTTCATAAACGCCATCATTAATACTGCTCTGACCACTGTGAATAGCGGATTAAGCGTCTACATCCTCTGCAGCTTTATGTGTAGCATCCCTGTGATAATTCAAGTGCATGAAACGACTCACACTCTAACAAAGACAGGCCTTCGAAATCTCTGGCGGGTATGGACGTGCCCCATCAGGGTTCCCGGGGGCACGCCTGCTGGCACGTAAGTCGCGCCGTCCGCGCTGGCCATTTCACTTGGGGCGAAATTTTGAGAACTGCACCTTCAACACAAGGGACTTCGAGTTTCGCGGTTTCTCAGGGCTACACGATAAAATATTCGTTTCCCATGCGGAGGGCCGACGGAAGTTGCATTCCTTGTGGGAGTAAATTCGATTTCTTGCCGAAACAACTTCCACTCCTTGCCAGACTTACTTCGTAAAATAAGTTACCACGCTCATAGTTACCACATATTGTGCGCGTGGCCATGTTTCCACGTCCCCCCAAACCGGTATTACAACGTAGTAGATGACCGAAAGAGACTGGCCCTCGACGTATGGAGTCTATTGAGAGGCCAGGCCATGAAGACGTGCACCTTTCCAAAACTGAGCAATTTATTTTCATCTTGAAGGCAAGAAACAATATTACCGAGGAAACGGTGGGGGCCGCATATTATATACCTTTCGAGGCCCCCGAGACGTCCTCAGGTTCCTAGACAGTGAAATCGCATTGTTCTCGGAATGCTTTGACTTTTGATGCGATTAGAGTTCTTTGCGAACTTCACGAAGTTTGCGGTATATGTGTATCTAATGTCTTTCACGCCAGCCTTTTCACTGGGTACGGGCCACTACGTATACGCCGCTCTTCAGTAAACATATTTTACGCCAACTTGGGCCACTGGGAACGTGCTCATAATGTGTCGTTCTCTTCAATGGACATATTGTAATATAGGTTGAAGACGAAGGATGACAAAATGCACACTGTCTCTATAATGTCGGACAAGAAGAAGAGCGTGCAGCCAACGCGCTTCATCGTCTATTATGTCGCCTACATTTGTGGGCGCCTTCCTGTGGTGTGGAATCCCCACGTCATCGTGTGGATTGCCCCCATGCGAAACGCGACTATCGCGGTCCCGCCAAAAAGTTATTTCAGCGGAGTTGAGGGCAACAAATGGAGCTCCTGAGCTGAAATGATGATGTTTGCGCACCTGTATAGTATGATTTCACGCGCACTACACGAACGACTCCAGCTCGAGAACGAATGCGGATTGAACAGTGGTCAGAACTGTAGGGGGCGACTTCTTAGGTTACGGCACTGACGGATTGCTTAACCTGGTAGGAACCAAAAAAATTGCGCAGCAACCTTTCCGTGAGTTCACGGTGACGGATGGGAGTCCGAATCCACGCGCAGTCTCCGGGATTGTAATGAATGTCGCGTTGACCTTGGTTGTATCGAAGGATGTCGGTACAATGTTGGCTCCGGATACGATGCCGAACAAGCTGGCGTGCTTCTTCGGCTCTTTGTAAGATTGGATTGGAGCCAACTTTATTTGTGCCTGCAGTTGGGCGCTCGCGCGCCCTGACGAGGGTCTACGTCATCTACGAAGTCGCCGTTACTCGGCGTGGGTCTCCGCTCACCGTTGCCGGCTCGCTGGGTCCCTGCCTTTCGAGCGCCCCGAGGATCTGCTGGACGGCCCAGAGCTGTTCATCTTGGTCGTAGCTCTTCGCGGCTGCCTCGAGCCGCGGTGGGATCATTCTTGATTTTGCTTCTTCTGGAGTTTTAACGCAGTCCCACAAGATGTGCGTGTAATCTGCCGTCTCCATCCGGCAGACTCTGCATATGTCTTGGGGTACATGCGATGCAGCAGTCCCGGGCTCGGTAGCGATCCGGTCTGGAGCGGTCTCAGTAGTACCAACTCCGCTCGACTCCGCCTCGGGTGCGGGGGTGGGAGAGTCCTGCAAGCCAGGCGGTAGGCCTTCGTGATTTCGTTGTAGTCCGTCATGAAGTCCTTGGTTGCGTACCACGTAGGACGGTCTGTCGCTGGGGCGTGGTTGGTTAGCGCTCGCGCCGCTACGTGTGCCGTCTCATTGTGGTTCTCATTGCGTTCCGACGCATCGCCCGCGTGCGCCGGGAACCACTTGAGTCTTACTTTTCTGCCTTGTAGTTTGACCGCTCGCAGTACGTGTTCGGCCTTCCTGCAGAATTGGCCTTTGGCGAAGTTTCGCACCACCTGTCTCGAGTCACTCAGCACCGTGTGGCAGTCTGCGTCGGCGATGGCCAGGGCGATGGCTACCTCCTCCGCTTGTTCCGCTCCGGCGCTTCTCACGCTCGCTGCCGTCCTCGTGGCGCCGGTTGACGCCTCTATGACGACCGCTGCGAAGGCGTTCCATTGGTATTCGGCCGCGTCCACGTACCGCGCGTGTTCGTCGTTGGCATGCTGGTCGATGAGAGCCTTGGCCCTCGCCGCTCTTCTTCCATTGTTAAACTCGGGATTCATGCTCTTCGGTATGGGGTCGATTCTGGTCTGGCGTCGGATCTCTTCGGGGACGGGGAGCTTCATCTCCACCTCGTTCGAGCGTCTAATTCCCAGATCGTCCAGTATCTTCCTCCCGGCTTTGGTCATGGACAGCCGCTCCAGTTGAGAGGTCCGTTGCGCTGGGGCGAAATGCATCCTGGAGTGCAATCTGGATCCAAATGCATCCCGATCTGCTGAAACAGTCGCAAATGAGGCTCGATTGGCTGTGGTAAACACGCTGGCCTTGTCGGTGGTGTCTTGCGTCCCTGGCAGTCACGGCATGTTTTGACGTAGCAGGTGACGGTGAGGCACGGCCAGTTCTACTTTTCTTGTATTCTTGGGAGCCCACGGGAAAACCCAAGGTGCCCAGCTGTCTGATCGTTGTGCAAGGGGTGCAAGACTTCTGGCCGGAGTGCTGCTGGCACAACGAGAAGGTAGCTTGCGCGGACTGGGGAGAACATATTTAATAAGAGGGCGTCATTGCGCAAACAAAATGAAGACAGTCAACGCCGAAATACGCCAGCCACGACGTCAGTCTTGCCTTCTAGTACTCCAAAAGTCTTCATAACTCTGCGTCTGCTCGTTGCAGTTAGGCGAAGTCTTCTGCAGTTATCGTTCCTGGGAAGGCGTCGTCGTCCAGTTTGCCATGCGGTGGCGACTTGGATTGATGGCGACATTTATAAGTGCTTAGCCTCTTTTGACAAAAAGAGCACCAGTTAGTAATACGGTCAAGATCTCGTTGAAGAGCCAGATCATGACAGCAGATCTCGATCGGAGACCGAGTTCTTCACCACGGAACGTGCTAAACGTTGCTGAAGTTTGTTATCAGAACAGGTGAACGTTTCTTTCTCAGCTGAAGACGCTCTCTGGCTACTCAAATGTTGCGTTCAAGAAGCAGCCGAACGTTTGCCTCTGCAATGCCCTCTGCGTCGTCCTCCATATCGCATCCGCTTACGTCAGCATGCTGCTCTTAGGTGGCAGCGTGATATGATTGTCGGACACGCGAAGCGCGATGTCACAGTCGTTGTCGTTACTCTTCGCTATGGCTTCCGAAGTAGCGAAGATGTTGCTAGACTCGTGCCGGTCGATGATGGCACCGTTCGCCTGACGGAAAGTCATGCCGTGTATACGATCCTTTGAATGTTCAGAAAGAGTGACAAAGTCAACAATATACGTGAAGCCCCGAATGCTGACTCGTGCCGTGCACCGGCCCTTTAGAGTTATGAGGTGCCCTGCTGCAGAACAAGTCCGAGTTCCTGCCCATTGTGCCCAAATTTTCTTCAGCATACACACGAGATTCTGTCTCATAACAGGCGTATCGGCACCTGTGTCGATTAACGCGGTGGCGATGTGGTCATCTGTCGTTACCGGTACGTCGGGAGATATTTACACCGAACAACCATACTCCCCCTGCGTCTGAACTTAGTTATGTCGCGGTCGTCGTAGTGGAGGATCTTCGGCGTTCGCAAAAGTCAGCGACCTCACCTCCGCAGGTGACTAGGCTCAGTTTTCGGTGTGGCAGGGCTGGAAAACTCTCCGCGCGTCGGAAAAGTTGGCACATAACTTCTGCGAACATTGTGACGCTTTCGTTCGTCCACTGTACCCTCGTCTGGATTGGAGATTCAGCCCGCTGCTTGGGATCGAGGCTTGCAGATTTGCTATTTAGGTGCCGTCGGAATTCGTGCCATGACGATAGGGCAGCCTCATGGTTCTCATACCATGTCCTCGCATAGTGTTCAACGGCGAAGTAGGCGTTACAGAATCGCTTTCGCATTCCGATGAGCTCCCATCTGAATGCGGCCTCTTCAACCGGAAACCAAACCCAGCACCTCGTGCTTAGCAGCAAAGCGGCAAGGCCACGAGCGGAGCCACCCCGGCAGGTTCGCCAGGGCAATAAGCAATTTCACGACGTTTATGAAAGTAAACAACGGCTTCACCAAGCTTACGCAACAGTGCGAAAGGGCGGCACTGTTATGTTTACTGCACTGCAAGCTTGCGTCCTGTAGCGCGAATGGCTGCATTCACACATTCTGCGTTGAAAACGCGCGCGGATAAAGGTGGGTCCTTGTCAGAAACAGCAGGTGACTTCGCGTTCTATGTCACGAATGGGCACGCGTGCTACTGCGCTCTACGGCAGGCCGCGAACGCAGCGGTGTTCGCAGGGAGAGGAGCTTCCTCTCGGGCCGAAGGCAGCATGCCAGTAATGAGGGTCCGACTTTCGGTGAACAGGATGGCCAGGTTTGGGCTGGACTCCCCTGAAAGCTGGCTGCTGGCGGTCCTCTGCGGACTCCTCCTCTTTCTCTTCTTTTCCAGGGATGGCGTGAGTGGCATGTTATTCTACGGCATCGTGGAAGCCTTCGGGGCCACAAGGAAAGGAATCATCCTAGCCGGTCAGTCTGGGCTCCGCTCGGCTTCTTCTGGCAGGTAGCGCCCTTCGTATGGTGGATAAGTGGCTGTGGTGTTTGTTTATTAATAGGATCATGGAACTTGATGCTTAAAAGCAACGTAGGTAGAGAGAATGAGAGAAAGAAAGAGGAGGAGAGGCTTTGAGTGAACCTGTAGGCGAAGGGCTCCGGATTAATTTAGACCGCCTCGGGTTGTTTAAAGGGCTCTCACCAGGTCTGGCCATTGTCAGATGACAAGCGGAGTGCATACATTGAGCGATAACCATCGTGTCTGCAAAGTGTTACATTGCTATGCGCCGCGGAAAGATCTGAAATTTCAAATCGAACGCCGTTTTTCCTTCTTCTCGCGGACGCCAGGTTCCAAGCCGGTGGATGACGTACTCGTGTGCCTGCGCCTACGTACTGGTGTGCGCAGTGTGACGTCGCTCGAGATGACACGTGACGTCGAAAATTATTCAAGACAACATCTGTTATCTGTGCGACCTTTTGATTGAATTGACGAACTGAAGCTTAGAGAAATAATAAAACACGCAATCGGAATGTCTGCGTGTCTTTTTGTTTTACTTCGCACCGAAGCAAGAGAGATGTACTTCCGCTTCGTCTGCTTGTTCGCACGGTCGTGTGGTCACGTGCGTAGGTACCGAAACTATGCCGTTTACCACCGTGCTGGAACGCCGTGATCACGCTCTGCGATCCACTTGTTCTGCCTCAGTATTCGCGTAGCACAGAATTATACCCCTAGTCATGTTTCCTTGTGCACAGCGCGCAAAATCGTGCGCTAGCTGCGCTAACGAGACAACAGCTGGCGCGCGACGGCGTCAGCAAAAATGTGCAGCACCGGAAAAAAAAAAGCGAGCACAAATAAAAATGAAGGCGGGGCCTGTTACGTGTGCGTCACGCGATCCTCGAGGTCTAGTATGGGAGGACGCAGGGAAAGAATTTCGCTTGCGAAGGCTAGAGGGGGCGAGTGGAGCCTTGCTTGGCAGTGAAGCCCGCCTGCTGAAATCATGGGTTCGCGGCACGGAAATATTTCTATCTCGGTTATTAACGAGCTGATTAAAAAAAAAGTTGCCGCAGAACGCTCCCTAGAAAATACCTAACAACTTCCGGCGTATAACCAAAATTTGCTATGGGGCCTGGTGAGGGGTCCTTTAAAAGTGCGTCCAAAACTCGTCACAGGGTTGTCTTCGCATTAATCTCTTGGCCGGAATTGGCGTGTACGTAGGGTGAAATCGAAAGCACGACTTCGTACTCGGCGGCTAAGGCCTTGTGATGCTGACAAGACGCCGACGGTTCTGTTCTACGCTATTAAAAAACGAATATTCAGCTAATAAATTCTACTCTATTAAAAAAAAAAAACGAATATACAGGGTGTGTCACTTAACTTGGACCAAACTTTAAGAATATGCGAATGCTACGTAGCTGGACAGAACCAAGGTAATGCGGCTTCCCGTTACTTAAAGATACTCAGACAATTTTTGCATTCCGTCTAATTATATAATTCGCGTTAAATAATCAACTTCTCAAGTGTTATAGTTAGATGAAAAGCGTCAATGAGAAAATTGTAGAGCAACATAAGAAACCTCCGATGAAGTTTTCTGTTGATCAATACGTGCTACATAGAGATGTTTTTCCGAGCGTGAAAGATGCCCCAGAATACACACAAGCACACGCACGCGCACACGCGCGCACACGCACACGCGCACACACACACACACACACACACACACACACACACACACACACACACACACACACACACACACACACACACACACACACACACACACACACACACGCACACGCACACGCACACGCACACGCACACGCACACGCGCACGCGCACACACGCACACGCGCACGCGCACACACGCACACGCACACGCGCACGCGCACACGCACACGCACACGCACACGCACACGCACACACACACACACACACACGCACACGCACACGCGCACACGCGCACACACGCGCACGCGCACGCGCACGCGCACACGCACACGCACACGCACATGCGCACACACATGCACGCCAACAAATGCGGGCTCTCGCATCCACAAAACAGCAAAAAAGTAACTAAAACATATTAATGCACTTTGAGTGTTCTAGTATTCTTATCCAATAAAAATCTGTCGTGGTTAAGCGCGATGAAACCAACTTTGTACGAGCGATAGCACGGTTTTGCTTGCTTTGGGAAAGGACACAGACGCTGCTTGGTGCCGTCAGGAACTACCGCATCTACAATTGCACCAAAAGGCAACACACAGATGCTGCTCGGCGTGGCAGCAGCGGCCAGCGAATTGACCTTCATGCTGCGTCTCGCTTCAACGCGAACTAAATGTCGAAAGCACAGCGCATACGAAGCTACCAGCACTCGGAGCACTTTGTACATATCGGAGATCGCTTTGCATTTAGGCCAAGTCCCAGTGTGACCTTGGCTGAGCTTGAAGGCCTGATATGAAAGCGCGACTGGCCAGACGGCTAGTGGCGCAAAACTAATGCAAGCGCACTCTCCTAACTTACACTAGCGTTTCTAAAACGAAGAACTTGTTTGGGTTTCTTGAATCGGCACTCAATTTAAATGATGTGGTGTCCGCATCTCTGTCATATTGATCGCGAGAAGCCTACTAGCCCACCGAGGAAAGGAATGAAAGTCTGGCATTAAGCGAGTAATCTTACTTTGGCTGAATTAAATGCAGACAACACTGCAGCAGATCCACATAAGTATTTCGGTTGATGACTCTTGTTTTACTCTCTGCTTCTTAATTTTGCACATTTTTTTCTTGTTCATATGTGAATGTGCTCCCAATATATTTGAGTCATGTGCTCATAAGGAGCCAGTTCAAAGTTAGTGCTTGTGGTCGTCGTTTCATAACGTCTTTGGCTTTTCCGCTCTGTAAGTATGAGTTAGGGAATAGGAAATCGCCAGCATGAGTGCTTTTTTAGTCAGCAGAACCTTTTAGCGGCAATCACATCGATCCGTAAAAGCGATGCAGCATTTCGGTCGCGTGTTGTTTTATTGACGCTTTGTCAAATAGGAACTCTTTCTACTCGAAGAGGCACACACGGGATGGTTTCCATAGCAATCAGCATTGAACCCACATCAAATGTCGTACAAGAAGCTCGATACAACAATAATCAGTCCGGTGGTTTATTATAAACCGTGCGGTCACCATGATCGTGTGTCTCCTCGTCTTCATATTTTGCGCATATCTTTTTGGAAACTGTCACTGTCCCTTAGATCCACTGATGCACGAGACAATGGAACTACTTAACCAGACGAAGCCCCTGTATGTAGCTATATACATAAAAGCTAAGGAACTGGGCCAAATTGCGCCTCACGTCCCCCAAGTGCCGGTGCTGATAGGATTGTGGACAACTCTGATAAAAAAGCTATATTTGCGCGCTGCCATCGACAAATGGTTAACAGAACGAAAGCTCGTAGTTTTTTTGCCGTCCTCACATACCGAACCAGGGCCGATGCTGTCATTCTTGAATAAAAATTGGGCTCACCGCCGCAATGCCCTCTGGATGATTTCAACGAAGGAACACCATGATCTACTGCGCAGAGTTCCTCATAAGGCTTTGTGCAACGTTGCCACAGTCACGTCGACCGACATCAGCGCTCCTCTTGACCGATATTACTCGTGCGAAGATCGAAGAAGCACAACGCCGAAGGGCCTTGTCAAACACGAGTTCAGTTCCTACTATGGCTTGTATCCCAAACACAGCCTCGTAACTTTCCATCAATCTTTCGCACGCGATGAGTTCGTGTTTCCGCTGTTGTACCCGGAGATTGCGGGTCTGATCGAGGCCTACGAATTGCTAAACAACACTCTCGTGGAGTTCAAGACGAATAATGTGCACACGGCGCAAATGCTTATGGACAAGCTGTACGATCTAATTTTGCTTCCGCCGAACCGCGATTTCGCAATTGCTAATAAGTTCTATTATGTAAACGCGCAGTACTCACCGTGTCACGTTTGTTTTATTAGCCGACCAAACGGGCTCGCGCATCCGTCGTTCCTGGATTCTTGGGTGTCGCTCTGGGTTCTCCTCTTAGGACTTGCCCTCCTCGGAGCAACGGTGCTTGCTACGGCAGCCGTCCACCGGCGTCTGTGTCGGTGCTCGGTGCAGTGCATGGCACCCGCTGGTCTCGCCGTGCACCTATTGTCTACACTGCTCGGCCGGTCGTCAGGCGAAATGCGCTTACGTGCTTTCTCGGTGCGCCTGGCCACTTTCTTCTGGATGAGCGGAGCTCTGATCTTGGGCGTCTTTCTGCAGACGAGCATCACGGCGTCCAGGAATGTGCCCGCTCATATGCCGAACGTGGATACCGAGGCGAAGCTGCTGAGTTCCCTGCGAAGCGACAGGTTGCGACCGTGCTCACAAGACTACATGAGGCGATACATGAAGAACACCAGAACGGAAACGTTCCAATTGCTCCACGCGAAGTCTCTGCAGTGCGGGCCACCTTGTTTCCAAAATCATGGCGAGCACAAATGTTACGAGAAAGCCGCAGAAGGAACGCAGGTGTACATAACGAACTGCTGCGAACATGACATACTGGTCGCTTCATCTTACGGACTTTCGCAGGGGAAGGAATCTCTCGGCCTCGTCTTGCAGATGTGCGTCACTAGCTTCAACTGGCCTCTCAGGTGAGTCGCGACCTTGCCACCAGTCAAGGACAGCACAATCTTTGACTGTGCTCTGAGCGTCGTTTGAGGCTTGAAATTGTGGAATATTGCTGTGACCGCGGGATCATCAAATTGTTACTGGGTAACAGAGTAGTTGTAATTGAAGAAGACGCAGAACTTTCCAGGTTGTGCCAGGTTGGTGGGAGAAAGCAGGTTGTTGTGTTCGACGAAGATGCGGAGTCTATTAAGAACAACATGCTCGATTAACTTTCCTAAGCAGGGGGTAAGCGAGATGGGGCGGAAGTTCTGTAAACATAAGGTTTTTTCGGGTTGGGGTTTGAGGTTTGAGGTTTATTTATTGATTTCTTTCTGTACATCAACAGAAATCGAAGCAAAAGCAAAAGGCTATACAGCCTGACATGAGGAGAATCCACGAATGTTTTCATTTTTGTGAAAGCACGCCCTTCTCCCAACATGTGTTCATGTTTTCCGTTATAGCCTTATTGGAGGTATCGCTAAATTTTGAAGAGCATCATTGGTGATTTCGCAGCAGCATCCTGCTGCGAGCCTGCCATAAGTAGAGAAGATGGGTATCCACCGCCGCCAATCCGACAGACTCGAGGCCCTCCTCTGTGACAGCGGAGATGTGTCCAATTATTGTAGAGGTTTATTCTTCTAGATTATCTATATGAGAAGCCCCGCAGGGGCGTCTGCGTCAGCAGGCGTCTGGTGCGTTGCGACACCACGTACCCGAGCACATGAGGGTTGGATCCTCCCGCGTGTAGCCGTGCGCGGCTTAGCCGTGTGCGGGGAAAAGGGGATCCTGGGGGTTGAGCCAATGCCGGGTGTTTGGACCTTTACGGCCCGTCGGAGGAGGCAACACACCTCATTGCCCTCGGCTTCACGTAGACGGCACTCCCGGACTGACCCACCCGGGGGAAATCGGCAGTCGCCTTTTCCTGTCTCTCTCTCCTCAAATCTTCGTCTTTCTCTGTCACTTTTTGACCTTTCCTGTCTTCTTCTCACTTGAGTTTACTTCCTTTCTCCATGGTGGCAAGGGTTAATCTTGTGTGGCTGTCCTACCTTGGGTACACCATATTTGGTTATAGTGACGGCGTACGACTGGCGTCGTGTAGACTTGCACGCAAGCTCTCCCGCGTCCCCTCGTTGTGCTCTGTGGGGGGCGGTCGGCGCGGTTGCCGAGCAAAAACATTTTACTATGGCAGCGCAAACTTCTGTCTATGATCGGCGTCTGAAAAGATGCCGCACCGAAGCACCGTTACAGTTCTCCTTTTGCAGCGACCCCCCAACATTTCCGAAGTATTATGTAGTGCACAGTGAAAACAACATACCGGTAAGGAAGCCCTCTCCATTCCTGGTAGCCAAGTGTCTGAAAGAAAAAATCGAACCGGCATACAAAGCATCAAAAATGTCATCAAACTTTTATCACCACCAACCTTAGTCACTAGGCCACACCAGTGGAAATTGCAGCTCGCTGACTGGCCGGTTTTTACGGAGAACGCGAAAGTGGAAGTTGTCTTTTCACAAGAACTAAGCATTGACGAACTTAAGAAAAAATCACTGAGGTCATAACCTCTGCAGCAGAAACGGCAATACCCCAGTCATCGGGTATTGTGCGCAACAGGCTAAATCCCTGGTGGACGAACGAATGTACCGAAGCCAAAAAGAAACAAAATAAGGCCTGGGGAATCCTACGGACGTACCCCACCTATAACAATCCTCTAAATTTCAAACAGGCCAAAGCCAAAGCACGATTTATATGAAGACAGGCAGAGAAATGGTCATGGCAAAAATGCATATCTTCAATTATTAATACGGTTACGTCAAAACGAATGTGGGACCAAGTGAGGAAATTTAAAGGAGTGTACACATCATACACAACACCACTACTCGCATGTCCAGGCACACAAACAACACTACAGGACCAGGCCAACTTATTAGGCGAACATTTTTGCAAGGTCTTCAGCTCAGCAAACTACTCAAGTGCTTTCTTAAAATATAATAAGTCGGCGGAGAAACAGAGACTGCCCACTACTGGGGCTTCAAATTAACCTTATAATAACGTTCTCACAATGCAAGAATTGAACAGGGTTCTCCCTGCCAGTAAAAAAACGGTAACAGGTCTTGACCGTGTCCACTACACAATGCTGGCACACCTATCTCAAGCATCAGCAGAAACATGTTCTTAAATTTTTCAACAAAATCTGGGAATATGGAGTAATGCCTACAGACTGGAAAAATGCAGTAGTAGTGCCTTTTTTGAAATCCGGTAAACCCGCAACGTTCCCAAGCAGCTACAGGCCCATTGCCTTAACAAGCTGTCTAGCCAAATTCTGCGAGAGTATCATAAACATAAGGCTCACATTCATCCTTCAATCAAGGAGCCTAATAGACATGCACCAGTGTGGATACAGAAAAGGCTGTTCGACAACTGACCACCTTGTACGACTAGAACATGAAATACATAACGCGTTTCTACACAAACAACATTGTCTCGCGGTTTTCTTCGATCTAGAAAGTATGCAACAATGTGGAAAACCTCTGTGAGAAGCCAAATGTGATTTGATCAAACCCAGCCTTTGTAGCAAATGTTCTTAAATATTAGAACGTGTGATGCGGCCGTTAATAGCTATACGTGCAAGTGTCCCGACATAGCTTTACAGCAGGCTTATACTTCATGGAGAGGGAAAAGGGGCCATGATAAGTGCAATGTGTGACAAAAGATTTATGGTCTTGGTCTACTTAGAAGCGTTGTAAATTATTACTGAACCCTTGCTTCTTTCCCTATTTTCACGCGTCATAAGACATTCGTAGTTGGTTTCTCTGATGTCCTCGGTGAACTAAACAACGCACTTTTTTTATATTTGGAGAAATGTCGTGTTGTAGGTATCTTGTAGGTAAAGTTCCAGGTGAGGAGGCTAACTTTGACATTTGCACTAAATTACGCATGAAAGCGATCGGGAGTTTCATGAAAGTGTTTTAAAAACAATGCACACATTATCCCGCTGCCTTTGGAGAGCGACCGCGATGAAATCTAGCAAGAATGGGGGGGGGGGGGGGGGGGGGGCAGACCATAGTTATTGTTCTGTCGAAGTGATACGCGTGTTGATGGATCACTGACTTTTTCAAAATACTCAACAAAGAGTACTCAAAGGCATTACGTACCGGCAAAGTTTCATCCGAAGAAGTTAAATACAAGAAACATCTTAAAATATGAGCTATAATTGCAGGAAACTGAAACTCTTGCTGCAACTGCTCGAAAGAAACAGCCTTGCTGTGCATTGGGTTGCAATTATGCAAAGTCGCACATATCTGCAGTATCTTTTCGTGTGAATATTGCAAGCCCTTTATGTTGATTGTATTGCGTTGTGTATAACCTTAACAATACAATGATTGAACTAACGGTAAAGTTATGCAGTAAACTTCAACCCAAAGTACTGTTTTATATTTATAAAGATTGTTTGTAGCAATTGTGCATGTTTATATCCGTTGTACTGCTGCTACTGTGCTTGGTCAGGAATTTCTGTAAGGCACTGATTGCATTTTCTCCTTGAATCATCATGGGAGTTTATATAACTTCAAGAAATAAATTCAAATTCGACTAATTTTCAGTCCCCCATGGTTTACACTCGCGCACACACGCCCACACAGGAAACGAGACGAAAATGAAAAGATATGCGAAGTATTTTATGATGAAACACCTTCCTTAAAGAAATCTCATAAATAGGCTATCCGCAAATAGGCTACGTGGCTAGGCAGATATTAGCACCAAGAAAAGTATCGGCCAGTCTCCTGCAAGTTGTTGCTAACGACGTGCAAAACATCAATAATTTAAACGTGACAGTTTCTTTTAAAAGTAAGTGTTCTTCATAAGAAAAAAACACGTGGTATATATCTTCATATGCACAGGCTTATTGATTGGCTGATTGTGATCAACGTGCATTTTCATTTGTATCTGTGCAGGTTCGCTCACGAGCGACTTCTCCAGAGGGTGCTGGAGACCAAGATCGGCTACCGGAACCACTCACACTTTCGTTGGCTTCCGAAACCCCCGATGACGACTTCCGTGGAGATACCTTTCTTCAGTTACTTAAAGTTATACCTAGCTGGCTGCGCCATTGCGATTCTAGTTTTCGTAGCAGAACTGATGTGCAGGTGTCGATCCGTTCCCCGTCCTCTAGTGAGGGATGCTAGGCCAACCGAGAGAATTCGTCGTCTGGTGCGAAGACGAAGGATTGCGCCGCGAACTAATGTACTGGTATTGCGTACCGTTTACATTTGTTGATTTACTGCTCTCTTTATCTTACGTGAGCTTTTGCGAGAGCGCCTTGTCGGTTTAGTTTCTGCGTATTTGGCACGGATGTGTTGCTGTGCAAATGAACGCGGGTCACACACATGTACCCAGGCCATGTTATCACAAGGAATTTTCGATGCTTACTTTCCATTTTTGCGGCTTCTTATGCGAATGACTGCTACCGTTTCGTATCATCGCGTATTGCTTAAGCACACCAAAAATTCTCTTCAGCTCGCATCATTAGTTTATTCATACAACAGCTTAACGTTGTGGGGAGACCGGCGGTGTAGTCGTTGCCGACATTTCACATATCACAATCAATAACTCACCCAAGGATTGGACCACGAACTAATGTTTGCGCAGAGTTTCCATTTGTTGATGTACTGGTCTTACGTCTGTTTTTGCGACAGCGTCTTGTCGGTATACTGGCTGCGTGTTCGGTATGCTGGTGTTGCTGCGCAAATTAACACGACTTACAGACACGTACACAGCTGGTGCAATGGGCCATGGTCTTTTCTCCAATTATATGCACTGTTTCTGCAGATTTTCTTGGAAAGAAGTGCTCCGCGTTGGATAGCGTACTGCCTATTCCCTGTAAGAATTGATCTATCTATGTATCTATCAATCAGTCAATTTTTGCCACATAAACTCTTGTAGTTGTGATGCATAATTGCTCGCGATAATGATTACGGCGGTGGTTACAGCAAGAACCATGCGAAGCCGTACATACGATATAGACGTTGCCTATGGGGTCCTGACGACACGTGGGAGCCCTACCTAGGTGCACACGAAGTAATACGTATATAGCCGCGTAATATAACATGACTTGAACATCAATAATACAAGCACGGCTATAGCTTGGCAAATCACTTGCACCGCTTGCAAATGCAGACCATGTTCCAGGAAGTTTTGTCCCGGGTAAAATAAGAATAAACGAGCACGCAAACTGATGGAAGCTTTGCTGCAGAAAACACTCGCGGTCTGCGAATGCAATTTGGTTCCACCGTTGATGTGTGTTGCTTCACGGCACATAAATCACAGGATGTCGTGTGAAGTGTCACACGCAGTTGTTTAGATCTTCTCCTCGTCTGATTTAGGTGGCACCAACGTTGTGTGCTTTGAAGTGTGCAGCTGACCAGCATTGTTTCTTCTCATTTGTACACGGATTGTTTGGTGAACAAATTAAAGGAAAAAAAAACTGTTGTTCCTTAGTCTGAGGCTTGCGTCGTGGCACACTATAGACGTGCTCGGTCGTGGTAGGTACGATATATTTAATACTTCTTTTAGATAGATCATTGGCGTTCATCCAAAGCCCTTAAGCATTTCAACAGCGCTTGTGCCGCAGAGGTCTTCGGGAATGGAATGTGAATTTCAATCACCCTCACATTCCTTGAGCTTTTTAAGTTCAGCGAAGACGGTTGTTGGTAAGGTTTTGAGTGTCGATGGAAGAGCACCTTTTTCATCCATCCTGTTTTTAGGCCCTATGAGGCTCATCACAGGATACGCGTAATGAAACAAGGAATTCACAAGCGCGCCATTTTCTCGTGAAAATCACTGTGAAAAAAAATTAAAACCTACTTTGTGGCCTCCAGGGGCATATTATCCTAGGCAGCACAACAGCCTTTAATTTTATTTATTTACAGGTACATTTCACTCAGGTTTGAGACATTGCAGGAGTGGTTACATAAATAAAGGAGACATCAAAATACAGAATTAGACACTTGCTTTACAAACTGTGCATGTGGAAGTTGTCGCAAAGAACTATCAAGTTTGTTCCAGATGTCAATTGTGTAGGGAAAAAGAATATTTATGACAATCAAGAAAAGACCGGAATGGCACAATGTTCAGAGGATTGTACAGGCGGGTCACAGGTGTAGAATGACCAATGAAAGAAATAGCGGCAGCTGTACGAACGGATTTATGCGCAATATTATGTAATATTATAAGCCGATTGCGCGTTCGTCGATGTTCTAAGCAATTCAGTGATAAGACGTGGTAATGCTCTGGAGGGGAAATGATGTGGTCGTAATTCTGATAGCTTTCCGCTGGACATACTCGAGTTTATCTTTGTCATGTACACGATGAGATGACCACACAACTGACGCATATTGAAGAAAAGGCTTCACCAACGATTTATAGGCTGTTAGCTTGCATTGTTTAATCAAAAGTGAAAAAGGGGTGAGTTGGTATGGAAGCACGGGTAAATTCAGAGCGCGAACTGCTGCGACGCAAGATAAGGACAAAAAAAGACAGGACATGGCGCTACTTGCAACGGAAGGTTTATTTGGACGGTTAGAGATTATATAAACCCGACATGTCCTATGTCATCACGCGTCATCAAACGTCATAAAAAAAAACAAAAATATAACAAAGATGACTATTTATCGACGTTAGCCAGCCAAAAAAATTTCCACGTGTTAGGTCGTATCTAGAAAAGATATTTCAGTGTCTTTAAGCGCTATAAAATCATGACGGACACACCCTGCCCCCTTTTTCTTATTATTAACAAGGCCCTATGGTTACCCTATAGAGCCCTATAGAACGACAACCTTATGGGCATCATTAAAGAGTGTGCAGTAAAAGTCGGTGGTAACTCAGTTAGACAGGATACCAGTAGGCTATCACAGGAGACGAAAGATCTGATCAAGAAACGCCAATGTATGGAAGCCTCTAACCCTACAGCTAGAATAGAACTGGCAGAACTTTCGAAGTTAATCAACAAGCGTAAGACAGCAGACATAAGGAAGTATAATATGGATAGAATTGAACATGCTCTCAGAAACGCAGGAAGCCTAAAAGCAGTGAAGAAGAGACTAGGAATTGGCAAGAATCAGATGTATGCGTTAAGAGAGAAAGCCGGCAATATCATTACTAATGTGGATGAGATAGCTCAAGTGGCTGAGGAGTTCTATATAGATTTATACAGTACCAGTGGCACCCACGACGATACTGGAAGGGAGAATAGTCTAGAGAAATTTGAAATTCCGCAAGTAACACTGGAAGAAGTAAAGAAAGGATTGGGAGCTATGCAAAGGGGGAAGGTAGCTGGGGAGGATCAGGTAACAGCAGATTTGTTGAAGGATGGTGGGCAGATTGTTCTACAAAAACTGGCCTCCCTGTATACGCTATGCCTCATGACCTCGAGCGTACCGGAACCTTGGAAGAACGCTAACATAATCCTAATCCATAAGAAAGGGGACGCCAAAGACTTGAAAAATTATAGACCGATCAGCTTACTGTCCGTTGTCTACAAAGTATTTACTAAGGTAATCGCAAATAGTATCAGGAACTCCTTAGACTTCTGTCAAGCAAAGGACCAGGCAGGATTCCGTAAAGCCTACTCAACAATAGACCATATTCACACTATTATTCAGGTGATAGAGAAATGTGGAGAATATAACCAATCCTTATATATAGCCTTCATTGATTACGAAAAAGCGTTTGATTCAGTCGAAACCTCAGCAGTCATGAAGGCATTACGGAATCAGAGTGTAGATGAGCCATATGTAAAGATACTGGAAGATATCTATAGCGGCTCCACAGCCACCACAGTCCTCCACAAAGAAAGCAACAAGATTCCAATAAAGAAAGGCTTCAGGCAGGGAGGTACGATCTCTCCAATGCTATTCATAGCGTGTTTACAGGAGGTATTCAGTGACCTGGATTGGGAAGAATTGGGGATAAGAGTTAGTGGAGAATACCTTAGTACCTTCCCATTCGCTGATGATATTGCCTAGCGTAGTAACTCAGGGGACCAATTGAAATGCATGATTACTGACCTGGAGAGGCAAAGCAGAAAGGTGGGTCTAAAGATTAATCTGCAGAAAACTAAAGCAATGTTTTACAGTCTCGGAAGAGAACAGCAGTTTACGATAGGTAGCGAGGCACTGGAAGTGGTAAGGGAATACATCTACTTAGGACAGGTAGTGACCGCGGATCCGGATCATGAGACTGAAATAATCAGTAGAATAAGAATGGGCTGGGGTGCGTTTGGCAGGCATTCTCAGATCATGAGCAGTAGGTTGCCATTATCACTCAAGAGAAAAGTGTATAACAGCTGTGTCTTACCAGTACTCACGTACGGGGCAGAAACCTGGAGGCTTACGAAAAGAGTTCTACTCAAATTGAGGACGACGCAATGAGCTATGTAAAGAAGAATGATGGGTGTAACGTTAAGGGATGAGAAAAGAGCAGATTGCGTAAGGGAACAAACGCGCGGTAATGACATCTTAGTTGAAATCAAGAAAAAGAAATGGGCATGGGCAGCACATGTAATGAGGAGGGAAGATAACTGATGGTCATTGCGGGTTACGGACTGGATTCCAAGGGAGGGGAAGCGTAGCAGGGGGCGGCAGAAAGTTAGGTGGGCGGATGAGATTAAGAAGTTTGCAGGAAGGACATGGCCACAATTAGTACATGACCGGGGTAGTTGAAGAAGTATGGGAGGGGCCTTTGCCCTGCAGTGGGCGTAACCAGACTGATGATGATGATGATTGTTCCGAATACTCCTGAGTTCTCTGGGTACTGTACAGGTCAGTATAGAATTCTTCCACTGCTTTTACTATATCTTCGAGATTGCTGATGATATTACCCTGCTTACCTTTCAGTACAAACATCTTGGTTTGTCCTATGCCAAGTTTCTTTTTCACTGATTTTAGGCTGCGTCCATTTTTTACGGCTTCTTCAGTCTTTTTCACGTTATAGTTTCGAACATCACTAATTTTCGCCTTGTTGATCAGTTTTGACAGTTCCGTGAATTCTATCCTATCTCTTGAGTTGGACACTTTCCTTACTTGCCCTTTCTTTATTAGGTCCTTCGTTATTAGGGAAAACTTGCCTACTGGTTGCCTTGGTGCCTTGCCTCCCACTTCAATTGCTGCCTCTGAAGCCAGCCTAGTTACGGTTTCATTCATTAGCTCTATGTCATCATCATCTCTCTGTTCTAAGGCTGCATATTTGTTTGCAAATACCAGCCTGAATTTGTCTGCTGTTACCCTTACTGCCTCTTGGTTGACCTGTTTCTTCTTGACCAATTTTGCTCTTTCTCTCTTGAAACTGAGGTGAACCCTAGGCCTCACTAACCTATGATCACTGACTTACCCTACGTATCACTTCTACATCCTGCACTGTCCTGGGATCACCAGAAAGTATGAAGTCAATTTCGTTTCTTGTTTCACCATTAGGGCTTTTCCAGGTCCACTTCTGTTGCTACGCTTCCTGAAAATGGTGTTCATTATTCGAAGCTTATTCCTTTCTGCGAATTCTACCAGCATCTCTCATATAGCGTTCCTAGAATCAACGCCGTAGTTGCCAATTGCTTGTTCACCAGCCTGCTTTTTCCCCACTTCTGCATTGAAGTCGCCGATTACTACAGTAAACTGATGTTGCACTTTTCTCATCGCTAATTCAACATCTTCATAAAGCTTCTCTACTTCCTCATCGTCGTGACTGGATGTTGAAGCGTAGGTTAGTACTACCTTTAATCTATACCTCTTATTAAGTTTGATTACGACTACTCCTACCCTCTCGTTAATGCTGTAGAACTCGTCAATGTTGCCCGCTGTGTCCTTATATATTAGGAATCCTACCCCGTATTGCTTTTTATCAGGGAGATCTCTATAGCAGAGGGCATGGCCGTTACTTAGCAATGTGTAAGCCTCACCAGTTATTCTTATCTCAATAAGGCCGATAATATCCCAAACAATGTCTGATAGTTCCTCGAAGAGTCCTCCTAAGCTAGCCTCACTCGAGAGGGTTCGGGTGTTAAACGTTGCAAGGGTAACTTTTCATTGGCGCCCTGTCAGGACCCAGAGATTCTTAGCACCCCCTGCTGCGTTACAAGTCTGACCACCGCCTTGGTCAGCTGCTCGACAGCTGCTGAGGAGTAAGGGCCATTGGTTAGTTGAAGATATGATCAGGAAGGTTGTGGCCGAATACTGCACCAGAGAGGCCAATTCCTGTTCTAATGAGGGAGTGTTATTGTTCAAGCTTAGTGGGCCTTCTTAATTTGGTTGTACCTGGATTAGTATAGCCTCACTCGCTCTCGGCATCTTTCGCGGTGTCCGGCATCACTCCAAGCCTGCAGATGTAGAGCACTGGAGAACGTCAAAGAAGAAGAAGAAGAAGAAGAAACGTTATTAAAGAATGGTAAAAGAACGGGGGGGAGGGGGGGGAGATTTGAACTTTCGACTACTGCAACCGCGCATTCGACATAGCTCTGTAAGATAATCCCGCAGGCGGCTAGGTTACCTTGTAGCCGAAAAGTACGGCTCAGAGGGCCCTACATGCCTTAGAGATCCGCTGACTTGTCCTCAATTTGCGTGATCGTCATAGGTTGCACGATATAGTGTCAATGCTCCGTGGTCCTAACCTCTTGTTTCCCGAATCACACGCATGCACACGGTCTTCAACGCGCCTAGGTACACGATATATTTTCGCTGAATTTAAACAGCACTTAACGCTTGTGCGTAAAAATAAAAACAGGAAAGCTTTTCAGCACTTACCGAGAGGCCCCGAGTTGCGTATCATCCGCTCGTCGCATATGCTTGTCCCTTGGCGTCCGAAAATTAGCACATCCGGGTAGCTATTCAGTATGGTCAGTCGCGCTGCCGTATCAATACCGCTCTGAGACTAGCACAAAGCAGGTGACCTTGACAGCTCCCAGTGCTGTCTTCAGCCTTTTCCCAGCTTTGGACAGCGGCTATACTAGAGCTAATGAGAAGGAGGAAATGGGGGGGGGGGGGGGGTATAACTGAACCCGTAGTTTTCCTGGGAACGCTGCGGGCCTAAGCGCTAGGGATTTGGGAATTGTATGTCTCATTTAACCTACAGTGGTGCTTTCTTCGATCATTCACGTATACCGTAAATAACGCTGTTTTAGGCAAGGCCAGGGAATATAAATACCTAGGAGTTTATTTAACGAGTGATTTGAGGTGGACTAGGCACGTTCACTACATAAAAGTTAAGAGTGCACGTGTTTTTTTGTTTTCTAAGACGAAATTTCAGCGATTTCCATCTAACTTAAAAGAACAACTGCATTTCACTCATGTGCGCTCATTGTTAGAGTACGCATGTGTTTGATGGTATCCGTATACCAAAGAGCTGGCCGATACGCTTGAAAAAATACAGAATAGGGCAGTGCGATTCGTTTTAGGTAGTTGGGATCGTCCACTTAGTATTAGAGAAAGCAAAAGTAAACGTAAATGGGAAGACTTGACAGATCGCAGACGAAATCTCAGGTTGAAATTTTTTCATAATATCTACCATTCTAAAAGTAGAACGATAAGGAGAAGTACATCCAAGCGCCGTCTTACATAACCAAAGAAGGGAACGCAGTCTCAAAGTAAATGAATTTTCTTTTAAACGTGACGTCTTGCGCTATTCATCTTTTGTTAGATCTATACGAGAGTGCGATGTTACGCCTATGATTGATATCCATTGTCTCTAATGATGATTTTTACCATGCTTTGTGTAATTAGTTTCATTGTTATTGGTCTCAAATATGATGCTTATTTTGTGTATCCCCCTGCTGTAATTCCTGCAAAGGCGAAGCAAGTATCAAATAAATAAATAAACACATATATAGCGCAAGGCGCGCGTGGACGATGTTATCATGTTTGGATTTTATACGGAACATAATGGCGACGGCGACGGCAAAAATCCGCTTGGAGTGTCCACATAATTGCTATCGCAGTAAAATAAAATGATATTCGCAAGAATGATAGCCGGCAGAAGGAGCAGCAAGAACAGCCACAGGCACTTGGAGATAATCAACAGCAAGAAGAGGAAATGAGGAGTTCGCAAGCGGATCGGAAATGCCGTTATAAGGCGACACTTGATAAAAAGAAAACTGGCCATGTTGCCATGAATGAAGGAGGGAAGTTTATTTCGCCACTTCACAAAGACGTGGTCTTCAGCACACGGATACGTATCTCAGGCGCTAATCGAGAAGAGAAAGAAAGCAGATGACCGAGATGAAGAACAAGCAGCTATGGTGATGCTGGAACATCGAGTAATTCATATCGAAGGAGAAGCAAGTTCCCAGCCTCCAAAGAAGAAAGGCAGGTTGTTAGACTCACAGAAATAAAATTGTACAGAACGCAGCAAAAGGGCCCCGTGATTTGATGATTGGAATTGTGATTGGAGCGTTATGGTATATGGTAAGCAGGATAGACACGATCAGCAACAAAATATACTACAGAAATTCTGCGAATTGCCTACTAATGCGTAAGCATTCTTTGGCTGCGGAAAAAGCGAAGCGTAGACATACATAAGCTAGGAACATAAGCAAGCAAAAGCGAAGTAAGACCCGAGCCACTGGATGCTTAAGCCTTAGCAGGCAATTTTCAGAATTTGTGTAGCATCTTTCGACATCAGCTTTAGACATCACATATCTTTTCCCCATCAAACTTTGATAATAAGGCTCAAATGCGTGCTATATCATTCAACGTCATCAGTGACTTTCACTTTATACCTTATTTCTGTTATTTCTTTGGAAAGCGCATGTTTCTTCTCGTCGCTTATTGCTCGCTTGGTAGGCGCCTCTCCCATTCATATACTCTCGGCCCTTGCCCTTAATACCGTATCTCCGTACTTTTCTTCATCCATGACTTCAAGGCAAGACTTTGATTTCTTTCGAAAATAATGCAGGCGAAGAGCTTTCTGCGCAGAGCATGTATACTTTAACCTAAGATACAATTCCTTTTCCCGATCTTTTTTCTTTATGCTAGACTGCGCATGCTCTTTCAAGTGCGGTGAATTTAATGTCTCTTTTGAAGAGTTCCCTTTCTGCAAGGAAGAACTCTGACGTAGTTGTGCTGAGCAAATTTTCGAGCGTTTCTTGCACTGCTTTTTAGAAACCATCTTGCAAAAGCTTATCATTTAGCTTCCATAAGTCCCAGCTAAATTTTGATGTTTTTTCTTTCCTCTGGTTCACATAACCAAGCAATGATCGCGAAAACTAACATGTAACACATTATAATTTGAAAATAAGGGTACAAAGGTACTAACAGAGCATAAATTCTGTCTAGCCTACTTAACACTCACCTTGGTAGTGCGTATACATGGCATGATTTTCGCTTGACAACACATAACAAAAGTCTTCAAGGTCTTGTTCCCTTACAATCGAACTTAAAAGCGCGGAACATTTATCACAAACACTGGTCAAATCAGATTTATCTTCTGGAAAGCAAACACAATTAAAATCACACAGTAAGATGACCATGCCTTTCACAATTAAAGTACTGCTTAACATCACCCAAAAAGATTTCCTGCTCCCGTGCAACGTTCGCAGCATACACACATATTATTCTCCAAGGCATCTTTGAAAAAATAAAATCACAGAGGACTATTCTACCATCCTCGTATGACGTGACCGCTTCAACTACAGCCAGGCCACGAGACATACACAAGCGGTATATCTGGGGCTAAAAACGTTAACCGTTTCCTCCGTGTATTCATCAGTCGCCATTTTTTGTTTCCCGCTTAATCCTCGCACGTTCAACGTCGCGACACAAAGACCACTCGAAAGGTTAGCTGCCAGTTAAAGAAAAGAGAATCATAGTGACAGAAAGGTGGTTGACCTTTTGTCAACACATTCTCGCACCTGCCACTTGTCCCTGGTGATGTCAGTCACCTTCCTAAAAAGCGACAAAACAGTGCGAACGTAGTCGTCAGGTAGATCGTGAAGAAGTCGGAAGAGCTTGATACAGGCGCCTCGGTCACAAGGGCCGACGACCACACAGCGGCGGTCCATGACATTAAAGGCATCTGCAGCGAGAATCTTCTTTTTGCCTTCCTCGTCCTTGAAAGTCACCGCCCACAGATGGTTCATTAGATATGCACCCAGTGCAACCACTTCCGGCATGACAGACGGTCGTACAAGAGCGTCTCGAACACGTTTCACTCTGTGATGCCTCGCCTTAACGTCACCATGTCATAAAACTGTGTGCAAAACGGACGCACCTGTTGGCAGTGATGGCAAAGTCAGTTGGTAGTACTGGCCTGGTTTTTCTGTTGACCTGATAGCGCGGCCCTGTCGGGCCGCTAAATCCGCTCCTTGCGAGCACGTGCATGCTACGCACGACCGTTCACCGCGGATGCATGAAAGCAACTGCGCTACTGTTGGTTCATCATACGCTCTCTTTAAAGCGGGATTTTAAAGACGCATCATGAACGCGTCCCCTCCATCCGGAGGAAGTAAAGGGTACGATCGCATGTTCGCTCACCTCGCGCCCGCCGTTTTCCGACACTTCAGGCCCAGCAGTGAGATGGGGAGGCCGCGTTTGTTTCGTTCTGCCGAAGAGCAGGCAGCGTTGAAGCAACGGCCGGGGGAGCGGGCCGCGCGTCGTGCGTTCGGTCGCCCCTTCCTCTCTTCGAGGAGCATCTGTAAGGCGGCTCTCGTGAAGCAGGCTCTCCAAGGTGGCCTGACGCTACAAGGCATTGTTTGCGTAGGGGTAGCTTTTAATACGACAGCGTTAAGGAGCTCGTGTCGCAGAAAAGCCGGCGTCAGCGGCGTTGGCCGTGAGTTTCCGTGAGCGAAAAACCCCGGAAGGCAATTCATAAATAAAAAGAACTTGCAAGATGGGCTGGGTGGGAGTCGAACCAGGGTCTCCGGAGTGGGAGACGGAGACGCTACCACTCAACCATGAGTTCGATGGTTGAAAGCGGGACAAGCGCCTCTAGTGAATGCGGTGTTGCCTTAGAAACGTGCCATAGAAAGTTATAATGCGGTGTATATCGGTAATTATGAGCATGTAAATTACAGAAGTCGCAGTTAAACGAATAGCGAAGTACGTTTCCGCTACATTTCTTCTGCGCTTGGCGCACACGCAGAGCCATCTTGCGGCAAACACAGAAGACCCCCTCCTCGCAATGTACGGCGCTGCCCCGACAGTTTGCGCGCCACTCGCCCGCTTCTCCCCTTCGTCTCGTCAAGAGCATGCCGAGCGAATGAGTGGGCGGTGTTAACGGGGTGCGATAACGCTGTCGCGTTCCACTCTTTTACTGACACCCTCGTCACGAGCGGTCTTCGGGCTGCTGCTATTCGCTCTGCTCTTACTCAGTCCGTCCGGGCGCTAGGCGGCTAGAAATTGCCGCTTGACGATCGCGTGACGAGTGCCAGTTTCCCGTGTGTCCTTTGCGTATATCACTTTATTGCGATAGCAGTTATATGGACACTCCAGTCTCATTTCTGCTGTCGCCGTGAGGTTTCGTATGAAGTCCAAGAGTGACAAAATCGTCGCCGCGCGCCGTATGCTGTGTGTACGAGTGAAAACTTGCGAGGGTGACCCGGCGAATGCGGCCCCATCTCGCGAGCGTGAGCTAGGAAAGCGGGCCGGAAGCGCACCCGCTGCTGTCCCGCGCGAGGCACGGGGGTGAGGCGAAGGGGGCTGAGCGTTCTTCTCTGGCGGCTGCTGCTTACGGCGCGGTCATGCGGGCGCCGTATATTGAAAGTGATCTGCGACGTAGCCAATGTTCGCGCCTGCGCGGGCTTCATCGTCAAAGCGATATGCGATGTTTGCAGAGTGCGCGTAGTGCCGGTAGCTTCGTATGCACTGTGCTTTCGACGCTTCATTCCTGCTGAAGCCAGAAATGCACGAAGGTCAATTCACTCGCTGCTGCTGCCGCGATTCCTCGCTACAACGTTTCGACCACGAGTTTCCGTGGTCATGGAGCGAGATGTGTTGATGTTCACCTGCTCGTGCGTGACACCCTGCTTGTTAATCTAGTTAGTAAGCGAATGTTTACAAGTTTATACAGCCTGTAAAACTACTATCTTTACTTCATTTAGCTATCTACTAGTTTGCTATCGCAATCGGTGCTTCGCCTTTTGAGCGAAACTGACTTTTTTTACTGTACATCAAAATTGTTGTTTCACCCTTCCTCTTAGAGTTTTTCCTTTCATGGTATTGCCAATTGTCGAATTTCGCTATCGCGAGCACGCAGCCGATGCCGTCCCTGTCACCACCATCCTTCGTTGTGGCATCCGTGTTGCATATCTTGGTGAAGCAGCACAAACGATAAGTGTGACTTTGTGCTTTGCGCATACTACATGTTTGCGCTGCCCCACCAAGATGATTGGCCAATACTAACTTGCCCAAATGTGGAGGCTTCGGAATCCCTGTTGTAGCTATGCCTTTACGCACCCATTAGAACGCAACTAGCCGGTGCCGTTTACCAACAATGTTTTTTTTTTTTTTTTTTTAAATGCGAGGATAAATGCCTCAGGGCATACAAGGGTATGTGATGGGGGTGAATAAGGATGATTAAAAGGCATCTACAAAGCGTACAGTAGTACCCAGCTCCTTAGACGAGATTCTAACACTCCGACGAGGGGCTGTGGGTAGATAGCAAGCGCGGGTCTAGCTATCGGTCGGATACTGGGGGCCCAAGTTTGCCTCGTCCTCCAATAGAAAAGGCTGGACGTAGGTCAGGGTTCGTATGAAACGCAACAGGGTCTGTTCCCGAATGGCAGTGGAGGCAGAGGGGGTCCAGAGCCTGTGGTTCCGGTAGGAATTGGTGGCACGGCAGAGGTTAGGCAGAGGAGCCGTCATGACCACAACGGGGCCAGGGCACACAAATTCCGACATGGAAGGTTCTCAGGTGCTAGGTACACCACGACGGTGTAACAGCTTGTCTCTATATGGGAGCGCGTCGTATCCACTGCGATTCTTTACAGAGCAGCGGACAATTTGAATATCAACTGAACTTTATCGACTCATAATGGAGTCATATCACGCGTTGGGCCGCTCCACTTACTAGTGAGACGTACCCCGTTACCGAGAGCCCATTCCCACCCGCCACCATGTTAATTAGCGGGAAGGTGCCTTTTTCTTCGGGGCAAATAATCACGAATATATATTATTCGTGATTATTTTAATAATTTATCTTCGGGTGTCTTATGCATTAAAACTAAATATAAATAAAAGAAGGCTCTGAGGCACATTGAGAAATAGGCGACTAATAATTACTCCCTCTTTTACAGCGCTTTACGTCTGGCTAGAGACATCTTTCTTTTTTTTTTGTCTCCTGCATGCACTTCGCAAATTGGAAAAGTGCGTCAATTACAATTAATGTGGTTCTGCAGCCTGCCAGGCACTGCCGCTCAAGCGCTTTGCGGCATTGGCTGGCCTGATTTGTTCACTGTTTTCTTGTAGCTCCGTTCGATAAAATATTGTTATAATGAAGGAAGCGGCAGAGTTCTGATACGTGCAAGTGCAGAGTTTAACGCTATTAGCATTGGGAACTTCACCCAGTTTGCGGTATGTCTCCATGCTGCCTCCACTTGGCACAGCGGAGGCAGCACGGACAATCGACGTAGTCGCTGCGCCTGCTATCTTTGCAGGTTGGCATTTTTCGTACAGTATCTCTTTCAACCCAAAATATTTCTGTTACGCTGCCTTGACTGCTGCCCAGTTCTTAGCATTTTTTTCTCCTTTTCTCTTAACCATTTACCGGTGTTGTACCATGGCTGATGCTGCTCGGTCCCAGGAGGAGCTAAGAAAAGAAATGAATGACTTTAAGGCAACGTTGGAGCGTGAATTACGCAAAGAAATCCGCGAACTTAAGTCAAGCTTCGAATTCTTCAACTTGGAATTTGAGAAAGTAAAGAAGGAAC
The DNA here is from genome assembly GCF_023375885.2 of Dermacentor andersoni. NCBI lineage: Eukaryota > Metazoa > Arthropoda > Arachnida > Ixodida > Ixodidae > Dermacentor > Dermacentor andersoni. The sequence goes on from NC_092819.1 coordinate 75,432,557, forward strand.
ATGACGGGAGCTTGTGCAAGAAAACAAATCTCTCAAAAAAACGAATGATAAGTTTGCTTTGGACTGCGAAGCCCTTCAAAAGCAAGCGTTTCAGCTCGAGCAACGTATCACTGCCTTCGAGCAGCACTCCAGAATATGTAACCTCGAGCTGAACGGTTTGCCTTTCACTCAGGGTGAAAGCATTCCTGACACCCTGAGTCGGATTGGTAGACTCGTTGGGGAGCCCATTTCGGAGTCAGATATTGACGTCTGCCACCGTGTCCCAACGAAAAACTCGAACGTTGTTCCTAGCATTGTTGTCCAGTTCAAATGTCGACCTAAACGTGACACTGTGCTCGAGAAGGCAAGAAAGCTGAAACTTTCGACGCGTGACTTTGGCCGTAAGTCTAGTGAACCTGTGTTCATCAACGAGCACCTTTGCCCTGCTACGAAACAGTTGCTCGGAATGGCAATCTTGCAAAAAAAGGCGAAGAACTGGCGCTTTGCTTGGACACGTGGTGGCAAAGTCTATGCACGAAAAGAGGAAAAATCTCCTGTCTTGCACGTCCGTAGCGCGCATGTCGTAGAAAAGATTGTGTAAACTGTTCCGGTCTTCGCGAGCCTGAGCAGCCTATTTTGAATGATGAACGTGTCACCGCGAGATGTCAGCAACATAATTCAAATAAACTCCGATGTATGCTTTTCTTGCCTACACCTTAACATTCGTTCGGCTAGACACAAAGAAGATGAGTTATCAGTATTTCTAGACGAGTTTAGTTTCCAGTTCGACGCTATCATGTTGACTGAAACATGGTATTCATGTGGCGAAGAAGTTTACAAGCAGGACGGATATCAAATCTTCTTTCTAAATCGATCCCTTAGGAAATGGGGTGGGCTTGCTATCTTTGTTAAAAATACGTTCGACTGTGAAGTTCTTTCGGGATTTTCGTTTATATGCAACGAAGTTGAATGTTTAACTTTATTATCACACAATTATATTTATTCTGTAGCGTACCGACCCCCTAATGCCGACATAAATACCTTTAATGAATTTCTAGACCGCCTCTTCAGCTACGTAAGCGACAACAAGTTCTATTTAATTCTTGGGGGCGACATTAGCATTGATCTCCTGAAAAGATCTCCTGCGCAGAAAGCTGTTTTACTAACTGTGGAATCGAGTGGTAATTGCATACTGACTCAGACGGCTACACGCGTTACGATGCAGACAGCCACACTTATTGATGTATTTATCTCTAACGTAAATACTAGTAGCTTACCTTCAGGTGTATTACACAGTTCTATCAGCGATCATTATACCATTTATGGGCTCCTGAAATGTGCCACAAATAAACAACACAACTTATCAGCGCAGAATACTGCGCAGAATATTATTCCGGACACCCTCGCGTCCTTTTTTTCTACTCTTTCAAATCAAAACTGGGATGACGTCTTTTCATCTGAGACTGTAGATGTGGCGTATCAGGCATTCATCACCTGTTTTAAACGCGTATACCGTGATCATTTCCCTGAGAAAACTGCAAAAATGTCCACTAAATGTCGTAAGCCATGGATAAATCGAGATTGCCTTAGAATGATTAAAAAGAAAGACCAGTTATACAAGAAATTTATGAGAACCAAGTCCCTTGCTGATCTAGCCAAGTTTAAACAATATCGTAATAAAGTAACGTCTTTTCTCAAAAAAAGAAAAAAAAACGAACTTTCTGCACAATGAGTTTGAGAAGGAGTTCTGTGATGGTTGCATACAAATTTGGAAAAAAAAGTTAATAAATTATCAAACCGAGCACAGTCTACGTCAGGAGTTACAGAGCTTTGGTTTGAAGGTGACCGTATTGAGGGTGTGGCACTTGCAGAGAAATTTAATACGTTTTTCAAAGATACTATAAATACCGGCCTGAGTTCAGATTTTGCTTGCAACACTATACAACGGAATAGCAATAGTACATTTTTGGAATCTACGGATGACACTGAAGTGCGCAGAATTTTTTCTTCCTTTAAGGACAGGTCTTGTGATATAGATTGCTTTCAAATCGCACCTGTAAAACTTGTCCTCAGTCTAATAGCACCAGTATTAACTTATATTTATAACCTTGCCTTATGAGGCGGGTCCTTTCCAAAGCAGATGCAGCAATCTAAGGTAATAGTATTATATAAAAGCGGTGATAAAAATAGCATCTCAAGTTACCGACCGATTTCTATTTTACCGCTTTTTTCGACAGGTTTGGAGAAAATTATTCAAAAACGGTTAATGAAATTTTACAATAGATATAAATTGTTATCAACAGCACAACATGGCTTTTTGCGAGGTAAATCTACCGAATCAGCTTTATTTTCTCGAAAAGAAATTATTCGTAACGCTTATGAAAATAAAGAATTGTGCATCGATATCTTCATAGATTTCTCGAAGGATTTCGATCACCTTAATCATAATACCTTACATAAAAAATTAGACCTTTATAGCATACGTGGCACTCCTCTTGAGCTATTGGAATCGTACCTACGTCATCGTGTACAATGCGCTAAAATAGGGCAACATATATCTCTATTTGAAACTACTACTGCTGGTGTCCCACAGGGTAGTATTTTAGGACCTCTACTTTTCATTTTATATATAAATCACCTTGTTTTGACTGATAGCCAGCCGAAATTTGTTATTTATGCTGACGATGCAAGGTTATTTTTCACAGGTAGTTCCATACAATCTCTGGTTTCTGTTATTAACAATGGTCTTGATAAACTTAAGGATTGGACTGAAGCAACCTTATTACTCATAAACACAAAAGAACTAAAGCGGTTCTACTGAGCACAAAACAGTTTCCCACTCAAACCGATATACATATATACATAGGCAATTCACAGGTACAGCTTGTAGATACTGTCAAGATTTTAGGAGTAATTTTTAGCGAGACCATGAGCTGGGACACTGATGTTCAGTTCATTCTGAGTAAAATGGCAAAGCGCGCCGGAATTCTCGCAAAATTTCGGCATTTTCTGCCCGAACATATAAAATTAATGATTTACAATGCGAGTTTCGCATTTCACATAAATTATTTTTTCTTGGTTTGGGGTACGGCCACTAAAACAAACATTAATGAAATATACATGCTTCAAAAGAAAGCTGTACGCTACATTGCAAACGTAGTCTACCTTGCTCACACTCAGGAACTGTTTGCTCGTTACCAAATTTTGCCGAATAGTACCGTGTACGAATATTATTTAGCATTAAACTATAAGCGATGTACCCAAAATAACCAGCTTAGTTTTCTTGAATTACCCTGCCTCAGACAAAACCTTTCAGAACACTCCTTTCGCAAGAAAGAAATTTAGCACATTCCCTTCTCCTGTACAATGTACGGGCAACAGATGCTCCGACACGCCCTGCCCACTGTTTTGAATAAATTATTGTCATGGGGTATAATTCCGCAAACATGTTCACCAATTGACATGAGAAGTGCATTAATTCACCAATATCTTGTTTTTGAAAGCCGCATTTATGTTTTTTTTTCTTATGTTGCTGCGATGTATCCTGTGTAATTTTATCTTGCTGCGATGAGTTTCTGTGTTTCCTTTTTTGACTATTATGCTGTGTTTCTTCTGTTCTTATGCTTTGTTCACAAACTCGTGTATATACGAGATGTTTTGGCGCTTGTTAAATAGCCAGAACAATACCCCGTCATTTACATTTTGCGTTTTCGCTGTATGCCTTGTACAGGGGGTCTCGGGCGTCCCTCAATTTAATTTTTGGCGATGTAAATAAACTCCACTTTGACTTTTAGCTGTCTGTGTACGTATGCCGGCCTAACCTTTTGCCCGCCAACTTGGATCACTGGGCAGTACACGGTCAAATGTGTAGAGCTTAGGGCTGCTGTGCTAAGGGAACGCTGTCCGAAACCAATCGTTGGACTGACTCGGGTCACTGCATATGGGACACCTGGCAAGCCCCGGTCTTCGACAAACCACTTTCACGACAACCTGCGTCATTTGGGCGGCGTGTAGAGGAACTTCAACGTTTCTTGCCTAACTTTGAACACTGCGAAAAATGACAGAATATTCGATGTTTCATCCTTCGTCCATGCGTTCTACGAAATACATAGCAGTTTTCTCTGGTGTCTATGAGCGAAATGAGCGAGTCACCTTATTTGCTGAAATAAAGGGGGCGGTTATGGGTGATGGGCAGCCAAACACAGAAGGGGGCAGATTAATTACGGTCTGTTCAGTAAATTACGCATGCACGTGCTCCGGAGTGTTACAGAGGTGTTTAACGATTGACACAGAATTTAGCCCGCTGTCTTGAGAGAACTCTTACTGCAACCGCGATGAAATTAAGTAAATATAGAAGGAACACTTCTGAGCATTTCTTCGAAGCATTTTTAAGGGTAGTTATGTCACCACCACGTAGAGGCCTAAACGGGTAATGCTTTTTTAGATTTTACGGTATTTCTTTGCAGTTCCGATGCAATTGAACCACAATAGCTTTTGTAATTGAAAGAAATCAATTGGATGTTTCTCAATACGCTCTACAGCTGCTGCATTTCAGTTCTCGCATTTAAATGAGCACTTTAAGAGTCGTTTATGCATGCTTTGTAAGTACGAGTTTATACGCGTAGTAAAAATACTTTGAATTATTCAAGAGGGCACTGTTACGGTTGGCGTCTAGCACACCTTGCAAAAAGGATTCTCGCCCACCATGCCTCGTCGAAACGAAGTGTGACTTCCTAATTCGTTATGGTTGTCTCGAGTGTATGCCGGTCTGGCGGACGCCCCGCAGTGTTTACAGGCCCCTTTTGTGTGTGTGCGACTTTAGAGGGACTGTCAGCTCTAACTGTCAGCTCTAACTCGAACTGTCAAGCTCTACAGGAGAACTTCAGCGAGCTAGCAAAGACACAGTACTCAACAATACTAAGTTTCCTGAAGACTTCAAACCACAAAGCTTGAACAAAGATTACCAGAAATAATTCTCACGCTGCCATGGCACAGAAACGATGGAAATTATGGTTATTACATGAAATTGGCTCGTCTTCGTGCTAGCGCCTTCAAACGTTCTAAACACAGCACGTCAATCCGTCTCTGCGCACGCAACCAATCATTGTGAATTGTTGCCTTTATAACGCACCTTTTTATTTTACAGCGAAGCTGTATATGGCTCGGATTTCGTGCATTCTTGGGGTGCGATCTTGTACGCGTTCCAAAATAGAACGGAGGCGGTTCGTTCTTTACATCACGAAATAGGCGGTATGTTCCGTTCCGTTCGTCCGATAGCAGACGACACGGAATGATTGACAGCAGATATCACGTCACAATTGACGTCATGGCGTTCGGCACGGTTCAAATTGACGAATCGTATTTGGCTCGGTGGAACGAACCGCCTCCGTTCTATTTTGGAACGCGTACAAGATCGCACCCTTGTTGTCCGTGAACAGAAACTATCACCATCAATGGCTCATACCCCCGTAAGCACTCATGCTCAGTTAAGCAAGCAAAAAATGCAATGGCTCATGCCCCGTAAGGCAGAGGCTACAAGCACTCTGCAAAGCGAAGCGAACAGTGCTTAAATTCTTTCTAATCCCGCAAACACTATGTAGAACCGCATGACGAAAACTGTAATCATCAACGGCTCATCCCCCGTAAGCCAGCAAAACTGCAGTGACTCATAGTCCCGTATGGTTCATGGCCGCACGGAACTTTGCGTGCAGCCATGAACCGTACGGGACTATTCATGCAAAGCCAATTCACTTTGCGTGAATTGGCTGCGATGACACTACCCATGTTTCGTCCGTGATTTCAATGTGGATGTGTCGGTACCGAAAAGAGAGCGGTTTACGCGTTCCGTGTTGCAGACATATGCCTTGCGATACCAGATCGACCCGGCCCAAGCGATCACCCAGCGGCATACGTGCACAGATTTGACATTGTCAAAGAATGTGATTGCAGTTGCGAGTTAAATAGTGGCCGCCCGATCAAGACAATAAATGAGTGTACGTACCTTTCTTCGTACCTTTGTTCAAAATTATTTGTCACCTCCGTGTCGCGTGCTTAACAGCTTCGCTGATCAGCCTCCTTCACAGAGCGGAATCGCTCATAATTTTTTCAACGTAATCAATCTGTGTAGCCGCCGTTTCCAGCCAGAAGGGCGAATGCTAGGCAAATCCATCGGCTTCCCATCGTTTCTATGCTCGTTGAACTTCCGCACTAGCAGCGGCCATAGACGCTAGCGCCAGAGTTCCCTCGAGTTATTTTTTGTAGGAAGCTTGGCATAAGCACGCTGAGATACCCTGGGTATTCCGTTTTTACTTTACAATGCATTCCCTCCTTTCCGTCGTGCTATACGGAGCGCCACATCGCTCAACCAGGCTTCACAAGTTAGCCTGATGTGACCCCGTTCTACCCGCTTTTTTTCTGCTTGTCTGTGCTAAACTGCGCATAAGCCGGCACATCACGTGACACATGACGCGGCAGCACTAGGGTGACTTCGCCCGGATTGTTTGGTTCTCAGTAGGTTTGAATTTACAGTGCTGGAGCGTTTCTTCCGAAATGATGATGAGGATAAGGATAATGATCTACGCTACGCTCCGGCCAGTTTTTGATCCTTTCTTGAGACGTATACTTCTTTTACATTCCTCGCTTCAATGTGCGGCTGTGGTACTCGTACGGTGTTATCACATCCAATTTCTTTACCTGAAAACAGCGTGTAGGGCGCGGAATGGGAGAGGCTTCCGAGTGACCAAGCACTCACATTGCATAATCACGTTCTAGACCAGCCGATAGCATTGAAATTTGTCGTGTAACGCCCCCAGCTAGTCTGTTTCTTTGGCCTCTTTTACCTCGACCTCTATTGAGTTAGTTGGTTCCACCGTGTCATCCCATGGGTCTTTCAAGCCGTCCGATGACTTGTCTTCATTAACAGTCGTTGCCTTCTTCAGGGGCGTTAACACCGAGAGCTGGGTCTCTTTCCCTTCGCCTGCGGCTTCCACTGCGTCGACCACGTCCATCAAGTGATCTGTGACATCTTCCTTCAATGCCGGGCCTGTCACTGTGGCATAGGTTCGGACGCACTGGGTCTCGTCGCGGCCGAAACGACGACAAAGCCCACAGCGTGGTACACGGCACTCTCGTCGTATGCGCCCGATGCCGCGGCATCGGAGGCAGAGGGGAGCACTGCCAGGGACGTGCACGAGCGTAACATCTTCCGCCACTCGCAGCTGGTGGGGCAAGTCTTCAGCGGTGACGCCCACCTTCAGCTTAATAGTGACAGTAAGGGTGGTTGACCCTTTGTCAGCGCATCCTTGTACCCGCCACCTGTCCCTGGTGATCTCAGTCACCTTTCCAAAAGGCGACAAGGCAGTGAGAACGTCGTCGTCAGGTACGCCGTGAAGGAGCCAGTAGAGCTTGATACGGACGCCTCTGTCACGCGGGTCGACGACCACACAGCGGTGGTCCTTGACATCAAACGCGTCTGCAGCGATAATCCTCTTTTTCCCTTCGTCGTCCTTGAAAGTCACCGCCCACAGATGGTTCATTTGATATGCACCCAGCGCAACCACTTCCGGCATGAGAGACAGCCATGTAAGAGCATCTCGAAAATGTTCCACTCTGTAAGGCCTCGCCTTAACGTCACCATGTAAAAAAACTGTATGCAGAACGGACGCACCTGTTGGCAGCGTTGGTAAAATCATTTGGTAGTCCTGACCTGGTTTTTCAGTTGACCTGATATCGCGGCCCAAAAGGGTCGCTGAAGCCGCTCGTGAAGAGCCCGACATTCCGCGTCCGCTCATCTCGGTGGCTGAAGAGGAAGTGACTCAGCCATGAGTTCGATGGTTCAAAGCGGGACAAAAGTGTCTCTAGTGAATGCTGTGTTGCCTTAGAAACGCGCCGTAGAAAGTTATACTGCGGTGTATATCGGTAATTGTGAGCATGTAAATTACAGAAGTCGCAGTTAAACGAGTAGCGAAGTAGGTTTCTGCTACACTTCTCCTGCGCTTGGCGCACACGCAGAGCCGTCTTGCGGCAAACACAGAAGGCCCCTCTTCGCAATGTACGGCGCGGCCCCTACAGGCGGCACTCCACTCGCCCGCTTCTCCCCTTCGTCTCGTTTGAGCGCATTGGGGCCGTGCGGGGACCGGTGCGAGGATGCCCCAATACCCTTGCGTTTAATACGTTTTCTCGCTCTCTACCCTTCCAACTTCCAGCGTGCGTCACTCGAACCCTCGTGTTTAGGCGACGCGGCTCCTCCTTCCGCTCACACCGCGATTCCTAGGTGCAGCGTCTCATGTGGGACGCCTCTGACGTGATCGCTGCGCCGTAGCGCGTCTGGTGGGAGAGCGTCCCCTGCGATGTGGGTCATGCTGCTGACGAGGAGTCATACGTCTGCGTGGTGCTCCCAAGCGATATAGAGGACGATCACATCGAGGCGTCAGCCCCGTGATCGCGTCCGCCTTCGTGGCGCGTCGCGGCCCGGCTGTCCGTGCCGATCATGACGTTTTTCTCGCGTTGATCGTTTCTCCGTCCGAGACACCGAGTTCTTTGGTTCGTTCCGCTCGCTCAGGCGCACGTTTCGTCTTTGTGTGACTCAAGAGCATGCCGAGCGAATAAGTGGGCGGTATGAGTGGGCGGAGTGGGCGCTTCAAGAGTGGAGCGCTATCGCGTTCCACTCTTGAAGGCGAAGCTTAAGCGTCCTCCAAGTTTTTACTGCACGCATCGGCCAGTGCTCATCTTCCGCGAAGCAGTGGCATCATCCAAACGCACCATCAATAAGATGTTGTTGTTCGCCTGCGTGGCTGTGGCGCATACCCGCCGTGGGTGATTGGCAACATTATATAACATATAACATGAGTGAACATTACTATTCGCCTGCTCTTCTTCGTCGTCTCATGGCGGTCTCAGTTAACATTTCTGTGTCACAACCGTGCTTCTCCGCTTGACAATTCTTTCGTTTTTTTTTTTTTTGCAATTATACCAAACACAGCAGCATAAGTCGGCGATACAGCAGATGATTAGTAGCAAATGCTTACGCATCATTTAGAGAACTCCCATAGGAAATTCTGCGTGTATTTTTTTCACGAAGCTGGGCCATGCTTCACACTCGATATTGCCAGTATCTACGCGCTTTATCCAGTAAAGGCGCAATTTCAATATGCTGAGTCCACAGTGCGCCAGTGTCTTGTGCACGCTATCTCCTTGCGAGATGTTTGGCCTTACTAAAGGTATCTTCTAGGCGCTAACGGCACGCATATACCGTACTAATCAGCTCAAGCCGTTGTTCTTGCTGACAAGTTCATTTCCATCCTACATAGCACACCAATGACTACCCGCTATACGTGAACCATCCGCTTCTTTCACATCTTGCGCGCCCACGGCTTGGTGACCCACTCCCGCTCCCACCTATCTGGATTTGTCAGAAGTGCATTGCGAAAGGACGCAAACGACTTTGGACAGAAGTCTTTAACTATATTTTAAAGCAAAGCTTTCTTCACTTCTTTTAGTGGTATCGTCTTGTGCATAAAACGTCTGATTCATTCAATAAACACAATTCCTTCTGTAAGAGTATTCATTCGTTACCAACAAAATATAATCTGTCTGCATGTATTGTATGTTTGTTTGCTTGCTTCTTTCGAAATGTTCATTAGTCTTAACTATATACTCTTGCTTTGCTCTCTGCTTCATTAAAGTGTTGGCGCGATGACGTCGCCGAGTGCTCGTTGGACCACTGCCCAGAGCGCTCGATACTGCTCGTCACAGACTAATTAAGCTATCTTCGTGTTATGACGGTCATGTCAAGCATGACTGTCACTTGATTGCATTAGCGGGGTTCTCCCAGTAATCGCATGTCGGAATGCCCGTAGTTTAAAGGTGCGTCGGACCTAGACCGGTCCCGTCAGCTGACGTGGCCATTTACCTGCCCGAAAACACACCTGAACGCCCGGTCATTTATCGGTTCAGGCCTCTGGTAGTTCGTTCAGGCTGCGGACCTTCAAAGCAGGTGATGAGCTCTCTTCCCCCGTAGACGGGGGAAGAGAGCTCATCACCTGTGCCAGCCCTTTAGCTAAGTATATTCTCTGACTCACGTGACCGGAACGACGTGCTGGAGAATCTTCGTGCGATGCCTCGTTCTCAGGTTTGAGCCAATCATACACAGTCCCACATTATACAGTTTATTTAACTATTCATCAAAAAATACAAGCTTCTATATGGAGCATTGGGCAACGGACAATCATAACATGAAAACAGAGCGCAAACTGTGACAAAAATAGAACACCGAAAATATCTGTGGAGCAGCATTACAGAATTGAAAAAAAGAATTGTAACATTACGCTATAACCAATTTCCAACAGCCACTTAAGGGTAGAATGAGAAGGAATGTGTGATATATACACAAAAGCAAGCAAGCTTATGCGAGCATTCCTCTATGAGTTTGCTTGCAAGGTTTTAGCGCACTCTTGAAAATCACTGGCAATACCATGCTATGGCCACATCCTCACGATATAATGGTGCTTAGTAAAGTGCAGTAGAGAAGATCGTTTGTAGTGCTTCCTTGAACCAAATTATAGATAAATATCTATGCGCTTGCGGGTAGCCCTCTGCTCTGGCTTGTTACACGGCAACGCTTAAGTGGTGACTAATCATCATTACGCACCACTTTCTTTTTAACAGTAAGCTCTATATTGAGCACACTTAGACGTGGTGAGTTCAGTAACGTATGGCCCCCGCCGAATTCTACTGAGGACTTATAAGTGGCTGCCATTTATGTTACGATGCCGTAGACGCAGCTTTATCACGCAAGCGATGAGTTAGTTCGTCGCCCGTCTGCACCAGGATTATTGTGAATGTTATCAGCGCACCCACAATCTGAAAAAAGAAAAATTGAAAAAGAGTTAATTGTGCATTTCGGTCCACGTTGTCGTCATCATCGTTGTCACCACCACCGCCACAACATCATCATCACACTGCTGGATAAAGCGACCTCCTAGTAATGGTCCCAGATCGCTGTTCAGTATTTCCACAATCCTTACTAAAAGCTCCAACGCTCCACGCATTACATTTGCATCATCATTCTCATCATCATCATCATCATCGGTATCCCACTTCTGGAGAAAGGCCTGTTCATATTAATGGTCCCCTGTCACTGTACACTATGCGCATAATTCTTGCTTACAACTGGAATGTCTCACGGAAAACGTTTGCATCATCGGCGCCATCCCATGCTGCACGAAGTCCTGTCCGTAGTAATGGTACGGCCGCTCGACAAAAGCTGATCACTGTGCAGTATTTGCATCGTTCCGACTAACTGGAAAGCTTCACGGGGGACTTTTGCATCATCTCACTCTACGCTTTGTGTTGCCACACGAACACTGGTCCGTCTAATCTGTGCCTACATTGCAAAGAATGTAAGTGCAAACAGCTGCTAAAAGAAACCAAGGTGCTGTCAAGACACGAAGATAGAATAGCGAGGGAGATTGCTGAAGCATTATTTATTCGTAAGTCCGGTGACATCTGCGTGTCTGGCCATCGGTGAGTCTGCACGAACTAGAAATTCATTATTTAACCAATAATCCTTAACCTGCTACACGTGTTTACGCCAGGGTATATATTTTGCATGTAAATAAACCAATGTTGCAAGTCTGCACCTGTCCGTGTGTTTTCTATCTCGTCCCTGTTCATTTGCGCGATTCTTCCTTGAGCACGATCACTGATGCGTGCTCCCAACAGGTTGTGCCACTTACAAGGGGAAAGGAGCTTTGAGACTCAAATTCAATGTTTACTTTCTGCAAGTCACCCACGCTGCATCTGGTGGCCGTCACTGACAAGCTTTTATTGGAGCTACGCACGCGCGTGATGCCTCAGTACAGAGAAATTCAAGCAATCCGAGGATCACCACCGTCATCCTGTATGTACGCAAGGTCAGCCATTGCCTGAAGACAAAGACAGTAGTTGGAGGCATTCACGCTGCAAGCGTTCACATTGTTTTAGAGCGCAGCTCTTAATAGCCCGTTCCTGCGGCGAGCGTCGGCGGCGTTGGCGAAACCAAGCGAACGAGCGCCGCGAAGAATGAAAGTGAACGGAGAGCGCTGCGGTGAATGAAATACCATAGCGAAGAGAGGAGGAGGAAAGCGCAAGATGAGGGTGCAACGGAACCACGAGGCGGAAAGCGGAGGGGAGACAGCTTGTGCATGCGCTGAGTTGCCGGCGGCCACAGGATCTGCAGCCGCGTGGGCGACTTCATCTGCGCTTCCGAGGGGGGCGGGGAAGCAGGGTGCCGTCAGGTGGGGAGGGCTACGTCCGTCCACAGCATCTGCTGCTGAGGTCTGTCCGCGCAATCAGCGTGTGTGACAGGGATCACTGCTCCTGCAAGGGGCGATGGTGAGCGGCTAGAGTAAGGCTCGATGTGACGCTCCCTTGGATACTGTCGCCGCTGATACTGGTGGCACGACTTCCCCACGACGAAGGGCCGCTTTCGTCATTGGTAGAACGAAAGCGTGAGAACAAAAGCATAGTTCCGGGCATGACGGGCTGTGCGGTCATGATGGCTACGATATGGCGCCAGAGTAGCGCATGTCATCTGTATGGAAACAAAGCACTGCATGAGCAGAGGTCTGTCTGTGGCGGCTGCTGTGAATCGCACCCAGGCGCTGCCTCTCGCGATCTCCCGATATGCGAGGCAGACGCGCCACCCTTTGCTCGGTTTGGAACCTGCCGCACGAGACAGTGTCCGCGAAAGGAATATAAATACAGAGCTGTGCTCAAATTACGCATAAATGAATATCGTAATCGTCAGCGAAATTTTTCTCTGCCGTGAACAAGCTGGGTGCGTTATGCGGAAAGTTCAGCTGGATAGAGCCAAGATGCGAAGTGCATGGCAAGAAGCACATGCAGTAGTCGGCTGTGTGCTTGCGGTGAACTAAATCCCACTGTCCTGGGACCAGAATTACGAGGACGGACGGCACACGGTACCTCGACGAACGTCTTGACTTAGACGGTGTCTAGACACAGGACGTGGGAGCAGCCTAACCATTCATGCAGCCTCGTGTTGCTGTACTCCGGTTTTAGACGACTGCCAAATCCTTAGGCAACACAAGGATAAAAGAACGCGTGATATCGTCGTAGCCAATGCGATTCGTACCGGCGTCAGCGTGCGATCACGTAGTCTAATTGATAAGCAGTAAATTATCTAGACATATTGGACTGCAGACCAGACGACCTTGCTGTGTGACCTGGTTGTTAGGTTGGCATTTCGGTATCGCGCTGTACTGAATGTAAATGTTTGCGCATCTTCACCCAGTATATGCGTTCTTTAAAATAAAGCTTCTTAATCTGCGCCCTGCTAGGTTTATTTTTTCCAATCACTTCGTGCTCTTTCTATGCAATATTGGAATGTACAAGAAAGCTCAATTACCGACCCTTCTGGAATTTTCTTCGACTTCGAGTGTTAGCGCGTTTAGTGTGCGTGTTTGGACCTGTAGCCTCATGTGTGATGGAGATACGCCCCGCGCTCCGAGAAAGGACCTTTTACTTTTTAATCAGCCCAAAGTATCGCAATACATGAGGAAAACGTAGCACTCTGTCCTTTCCCCGGTCAGTTTTTCTCAAATTTTGCACTTCTTTCCGTCACGTCATAATATTTCTTTAGTGAAAGCACTTAATATACGCGAACAGCAAGCATTCACGGGAGCCTGGCAGTCAGGACTACAATAAGCAGAAGCTGGATAGTCTGAACAAGAGTGTCGTTGCTTAAGCTGGGAAGTAGTTGAGAGGGAAACGTTCTGTCAGTTGGCTTGCATGGTTGGTGTGATGTGTCAAAAGTTCACCTCGGTTTCACGTACCGAGACAATGAACGGCTTGTCCAGGCGAACGAACCCTGCTCCACTAATGCGCATCCCTTCAGGGTCGATGGTATAATGCAAGAATTCGACCTGCGCGAAAAAAAGAGGGCAATTAAGATTGCGATGGCACTCGTCCCAGGATCGCTAAAACAACCGACATGGCAATGAAGAGAAACGCGCAACACTACCTGTATTCTGACATGAGACACTTCACCGACAGACAACTAGTAGGCTTCGTTGGATTCTAACAGCTTGTGGCTTCGCGAGCTTAACGTTCACAAAGATAAAACGTCCTGCAGTTACTGTAGCCGTAAGCTTAGTCTTTGGTTGTGCACGTGTCTGGCGGTGACTACAGGATGTCGTTGAGGTCCAGGCTGTGTTGATGAAACACACGCTCGACTAGGCAAACACACTAGAGAAGAAAAAGTAGGCGACCACAGCAAAGTCGCAGCCGGGAGTGCGAACAAACTCAGGAATGAGTCTTGCTGGGCCAAAACCACCGGGTTGGTCGGGAGCACTGGGCAACTGAGGTATGTAGGACGGGTTGAGAGCTCCAAGCCCAAGCCGGACCCCAGAGATGGGTTGGGAGCGCCAGTGATGCGTTCCCGAGGCGCTCAAGAGCGACAACACCAAGCCGCTAGACCACTGGAAAACTTAGATCTTACTGTATAGGACACGCCTAGACTGTACATCAAGCCCAGGCAGCGAAATAACTTTTTTTCCTGCTTCGTCACGGTGTGACCACGTGTTCACGTGCATCTTCAGCGCTGTATGATGTACGACTGCTGCACAACACTCGCCGAGGCTTTGTCGCGTAATTTATGGCTCAGATTATATGAATCACAGGGAAGGGGAAATGGCGTCACCGGAACTGCGATAATGATGTGAACCTAACACAATGAAAGTCTGAGTTTTCCGGATTCGCAGAGCTTCAGCGACGTTGAGGAAGCTCTCCCTGAGTAGGGCGTCAGTTGCATCACCTTACCACACTACACATAAGCTAGCTTGTACCATCAAGCCCCTTGAGCGAGTGCGGATCCTATAACAAAGGCCTTTAGGATTCCTGATCAAATTATATGTACTTGCACCGTCGCTCTGCAGATCGGGAGCGGTATTCAAAATGCCTTCCGCACGTGAGTGCTCTTTGCCATTGGTCGGCCGCATTCGATAATGATATGTATGGCATCAGGATTGGCAGGAATTTATTTTTACAAGCAATTCTAGCCTAAGAACGTTTTGTGAATATGAGCCCAGATCATTGTTTACACTCGTAACGGCTTATTTTAAACTTATATTTTTATTCTTCTTGCAAAAATAAAGGTTTTCTTCTAAGGCAAGGAATAAAGACAAATGTTAACGTTTGTAAATTTCATCACTGGAGCTCGAGCGCAGTAGTGCATGTCAGCGTGACGTCACGAACTTGAAAGTATTTTCTCGTGTTTTAGCGTGCTCTGGAACAAAAGTTTGCTAAACATCCTTATGTTCTGCTTTGTTTAGATTGTCATGCAGTCGTTCTTCGCCATTTAACATTGAACTAGAGAGGGCAGATTCAGTGAGAATCAACGACGTCAATGTGGGCTATGGTGCTAAAATTTAAGTGCGGTGTCGCCACACGTCTCACATTCTTGCACTTTTTCCGGCTTGTCTCGTCACCTCTTGAGATAAGAGCGAGCGCTTTGTCATTGCGGTAAAGTGGTTTACTACTACAGCTTAACTTAATATTTCTCATCCCTGTCTGTTTTACGTGGCGCTGCATGGGACGCTGTTGTCCTCTCCGCACGTCAGCTATCTGATTTTCTGAGGAGATTTCCAGTGTGCTGGAGAGATGTTCGTCGGCGCAATGTTTCCGCGTTTTTGGTGCGCGCGCTTATACATCTACACCGTTGTCTTTTCACTTTATTTCTCCTTAGCGTTCCAAGAAGACCAGAACTGTTGGATACAAATGTAGCATTCAATTTCTACACAGTAAGTCTCCATTCTTCTCAGTGTCAGTGCGCGAAAAAACTAGCAAGGCGTAGATAAACTAACAAGTAGAGATGCAAAGTACAAATACAATAAAAAATGATAGGCGACCCTAATCATTGACTTGGGCGTCTCTTAGTGTCCCTCGCCCCTCGGCGTTGGTGCTTTTTAGGTCGACTTTAGGCGAACGCAACCCACGAACCGAATTCGGAGACAACTGTTTTCAATTATGCAACCGGTTAAATATCACGCTACCTCCTTGTGTGTGACGTCATTAGTGATGTCATTACTACCACTTCCCTCTTCCGCGTCTCCATGAATTTCGCCAAAGTCGTGCTCACGTGGCGGGTCTCCAAGGTCTACGAATATGTGCTTTGGTCTGCGTTAATCATTGATTTCTAATTAATCCTACTAATGCCAGACACTTCAGCAACTCAACTTGGAACAAACTTACGTTCTGATATCATATCTATAACGAAACCCATGAATTTTGTACTGTGGTATTTCCTTCCACTTTCTTTCTGATTTCTTTTGAATTTCCTCCCGTGTGTCTCAGGAGGTGAGCCGGAAGTGTTACTCGATGCTCCGTGTCACTAAAAAAGAAAACTAGGACAAAATCTAATGAACTGATACGAACATGCGACAACTCTACCAGCGCTGCAAATACTCAGCACAGACACAGACCACGCATGCATGAAACGCGCGCACACGATGCTATAACAGCAGTGGCTGAGCCCCGTCGGCGCTGGCAGGCATCGTCGTAGCCCTACTTGTCACAAGGCTCTTACGTATGGACCAAAAGTGCTAAGGTTTACAAGTGGGCATTATGACGCTTCAGTCGTTCATAAGCCGTGTATTCATGAGTATTGTGTGAGTTCTCTCGCGACTTGGGACGATGCTTCCCTGTGAAAGTGAAGCCGTTGTTGCTTAAGGCGAGGGATTCGCATGGCTGTCAACGTTTAGCGTTATTCAGTGTCACATTATGAACCGACTTGTTTTATTACGTGACGTTCAGTAGATCAAAATATCATGAGATTTTGAGCATCTGTGTTACAAAATTTTGCGCATATTTTGGTTGTAACATGTCCAATGAGTAAGTTAGTTTTGATGCGAGCTGGTTTATTGTTTTTATATTGTAAACGCAGTGCGAGTAAATTAAATTTCGATATATATATATATATATATATATATATATATATATATATTCACAACATATTTGCATTGAGTCACATGAAAATCCACAGTGATGCCGGGAGACACGAACACGCTGTCGTAGACACACCCACGTAACGTCGACGACACAAGTTTACTGGGTGAGGGGCGTCTGTGTGCAGTGCGGATTTCTTATTCGCTTCCTGTAGTAAGTGCGTCACCAAAAATAGCGTAAACAACCAAAGTAGCCATGCACTGTGTCACTGGCTGGCAGACTGGGCTAAAGTTCGGCCGCCGTTTGCGAAGCCCGCAAACCGTAGTTTCCTTGACACCGACTGTACCGCCCGTCATTCCAATACGTGTAGGGCAGGAAGAAATTAGCGCGATACTTTTCTCCAGTAGTCTATGCCACAGGCTATGTGCCAAAATCCACGCATTCTGCTTTTGGCGTTTTGATATACCATGACAGTGCCAATGCACCTCCCATACAAACCTCAGCTCACCTGTCTGAAATAGGAGTCTGTAGTGTTCACCGTAGACGACATCCGGGCAGCTTCTTTGAGCTTATGTGCCTGGAACAAACCCACACATCAAATTATGGGCTCTCTTGCGATGCTAGCTGCGGCGTCGCGTAAGAGCGTCCTTCACTGCCTTAGCATTTTTCGGTAGGCAAGAAAAGCCGCGCTTCAAAAACTAAAAAAAAAGAATTACCATGATTACCTCGAGGACACTCTCATGCGACAACATTGTGTGAGACCAAAATTCCATGATTATACATCGACGTCCGCATGAGCACTTCTTTTTCATACATGTCTGTGAGTTGTTATGACCTTCTAACCTACTGCTCCTGTTTAGAAGTCTACAACGCCACCTAAGACCAGGCGAAACACAATATGTCATAACAATTGCTTGCCATAATGAATGCTGTTGTTCTTAACCCTGATACACATACACTACAGCATTTGGAAAACAGCATAGTGCGAAGCTGTTGAACGCACACGCACTTACGCCAACCACAGCTATATCACTTTGTCCCGACCAACTCCCACAGAGTGCAATGTGGTTCGTGGAGACTGCTGTGTATTCAAGCGCCCACGCCGCGAACACGTGCAGTGCTGCCGACCCGCCTGTCACGTGCCTCTCTACGTCACCACACCCTTTCCTGTTCTTACTTCCCCACTGAGTCAACCTCACCCCACCAGTTACTTCATTGAGGACACACATTCCTACGCCGTAGCAGTCCTTTAATACTCTAATACCTTTAGCGCGAGATTCTTCAGCCACAGTAAAAGGCAGTGAGTGCATGAAGTCGCATCGATTACACCACGAAAACACCAACCAACTGCCGCACCACGTGCCCCCTTACGGCTGCGACGCTTCCTTGCCATCGCGGTTTGCAACGCACGAAACTTTACTATAGCGAAATCTACCATAGCGTAATGGACTCGGGTCGCAGCTTTAACTGCATGTGGCATTACTACATGCTATCAAAACTGTTAAGGGGTCTGACTGATGCTGTATAAATAGGAGTGTCCAGTGTACATGACCTTTCCAACTAAACCCTGGTCGACTCGCGCTTAAAGGGACCCTGAAACGATTTTGACGATTTTCTGCAAACGTACTGAGTCGTTAGAGTAGGTCCTTCTGATCATTAATTGACGCATCTAAGTGCTCCGCGTAAAGTGTGTAATTTATGATAAGGTTTTAAAAATGTACATCGCTGCCGATCGCAGCAAACTGCTCGGCGGAATTTTCAGCCGCCCCTACCCATATGACGTAAGTCACCCAGTTGAGGTCATGTGCGCGAGCTATCCGATTGGCTGCCCAGGGCGCGGCATCGATAATTTTTTCACCTTTATGCTGAACAAATGATCGTAATAATTGGAATGTTAGATAAATTGTTTTTATAAAAAGAAAGTAACAGAAAGAGAATGCACAAGAATAATTTCTCACCACACTTAAGCACTTCCGGCACACAGCAAGCGTGATTGCTTGTCTTACAACGTGTTCCATTTTGACGAGAGCTCCGCGGTCAGAATCGGTCTCAGTCTTTTCGCGAGCACTATGATTCGACTTTGTTGCGTTGTGGACTGCAAACGTAGCGACTGGCAATATGTCAAGCTGCGACATCATGCCCCTCTGCAAGGCTGAATACGAGTGGACTGCCGCTAATCGATCGGCGCCAGGATTTGTGCGTTTGCGGCCGTCACTTTACACCGGAAGATTACTAACGCGATAGCGTTTCACGAGTCCGGTATAAGGGTAAACTCAAGTGCAAGGGGGCAGAGCTTGGCTGTGTCCCCTTGCGTGTCGTCTCACGGCATGAGCAGAAGCGCAAATGTGAATGGTCTGCACGGTGCAGTCACCTGGTGGCACAGAGCTCAACCACACAGAGTAGCAGTAACAAAATGTATTCTTTGCTGCTGGTGTAAATTTTTCGCTGGAGTGTAATCGTTAACACGTTGTTTTTGTAAACGTTTAAAATGTTTTACACTTGGTTAGAGAAATATTAGCTCTTTGTTTGGCTGGTTAAGCTCTGCGCCAACGGGTGGCTGGCCCGTGGAGACCGATCAAGCAGCTCACGTACGTCTACGCTAAAGTTCCTTCATCAGCTTGAGTTTATGCCTCCACCGTTCCGTCGAAACACCCGGCTAGCCTGTGGTTACCGGAATACTAGACACGTTCGGCGCTGCGACAGAATGCTCGCAACGCACGCTGCTTCTATAGGGCTCGATCGGGGTCGACTGCCAAGCATCTGGCGGAGAGGTTGGAGAGGCTTCGTGCGCTGGCTCCTAGAGAACCGGAAGTCGACGACAAGACGTGCCATCATGACGCAGAGCCAGTGAAGGCGGAGCTTAGGCCCGATCACCCGGCGAACGAGTTGAGAAGAAAATGCATGACTATGGAGGAGGGTAACTTGTAATCGTCCGTAGCTCTCTTAATATGAGACGTTTCCCACAAATTATGGTGCGAATGATTAAACTGTACCCTACGTGCCTACAAAATTTGTTCGAACCGTTTCAGGGGCCCTTTAAATTTAGCATTTTTCTTTAGGTTTACATAAATGCCACGTTCACTGGCGCTACGTTGCTTTTGATCCTACATAAATGAAAATACAACCGAAGTGCACATTGTCTTCGGCAATGCAACACTCGAAATTTATATTTTGCTTTTAGATGCTGGATTGCGCAACATTTTTACAAGAGACACAGACATCGGAGCGCTACTTGCAACTATCGATTTATTCCTTTGCCAGCGTAATAAATGCACGAAGATGCTTAAAGACGGAAAAACACCAGATAATACAAAAGATACAAGGAAGGCCACACTCCTATACCTAGTCGGCCTTGTCACCTGATCATTTTGGCTGCACTCGAAATCGCAATACAAAGGAACCGTTCCTTTTTATTGCGATTTTGAGCGCAGCCAAAATTATCATGTGACATGGCCGGCTAGGTATTGGAGTATGGTACTTTTTGTATTTGCTTTCTCGTATTTCTTTTTTTCACTTTGAGCATCTTCTAGTACTTATTCTGCTGGGAAGTGAATAAATCGACAGTTGCAAGTAGCCCTCCGTTGCGTGGGTTTCTGTTCTGTGTGTCCCGTCAAAATGTTGCGCAATCCGCCATCTAGTATGCTATACAAACACGCCCAGTCTTTAACTTTTGCAAATTCTGCTGTAATAAAGCGGTTGCACCATTTGTGACCAGTCTGGTGGAACGCGCCTTTTACCATTGCGGTGACAGGAAACCGCCGTTCCAACGCATGAAATGCGTCATTTTCTGAGCTCAATTTGAGAGCTAATTGGCCAGCGCTTTAGATAAAAAAGTCGTGTACTCGGTGCGTTGTGCACTCGTATCAGGACCGGCCCACCCACGATTTTGAGCACATCGTTTACGGCACCGACCCCTCACACGGCCCGGAGTTACGAATTCCGGTGAACGTCACACGGAAATTACGCCAAGAATAGGCTTTAAGAGGTTGGTCATTAGGAGAAGAGCAAGCCGCGGAGAGCTCCTTTACCGAATGCACTTCAATATTAAATGCAAAATTGTGTCGTTTAGGATTCTCGAAATGTAATGATGCAATTGACTGCTGTACTCACTTCATCACACATGGTCTGACTGATGTACGTCAGTTCCAAGAAGCTCAGAAAGATGTAGGTGGCGTAGCAGAAGCTCAGACACACGTCAAGACGGAATACGCCGGCCTTCAACACAGCGTACAAAGTGATGCATTCCACCCACAACAATATTCCAGACGACATGCTGATCGAAGTGTTCCAGATGTCATTGATTGTACTTTTTAGCTCCCGAACTTTGCACACGTTCTGCCGCACCGACTCAACCTTCAGAGATCCCCATTGTCCACATCGCAGCGTTGTCACTGGTGTTCCCCTTGTGACGGCCTTAGAGCATTTTTCGAACTCTTGCGTCTGTGCACACATGTACCAGACGAATACTTCGCCAACCGACCTCAATACGAGGTACATCAACGAGTCGTAAAAGAAGTAAGCCGCTATGGAAAGGAACCTGACAGCCTGTTTGGCCGCAGCCCAAGCTTCGAGGGAGCTATTTTTAGTGGAGGATATGACCAGAATGCACGCCATTGAAGTGGCTGCAGTGAATATGCACAACCTCATGACGCCTAACAGCCACCCACGTTTCCATGCTTCGCTTACAGTGGGATGCTTGAAACCCGAGCGTGTTTCGTATTCGGCGCACATGCGAAAGAACTTGAGCAGCTGGCCGGAACGAAACATCATGCAGCCGAAGTTGACGAGCACCTTCGTCATCAAAGCAACATTCAGGAATGTGGAAACAGCGTCGGCGAACTCATGAGTGAGGTTCACTCGCTCTAACCTTTTAATAACCAATCCACCTTCGAAGTAAAGGCATACGGAAAGCCAAGCAAGGGCGTAGGCGCTGTAAGCTGTTTTCAACGTTGCCTTGGCTCTGCCCACATGTCGTTCGTTGAAATCGAAAATGAAGAAGCATCCGAAGAACCGGCATAGCAAACGGCAAAATGTGAAATTTTTTACCATAAAGCAACTGCTCCTCCTCCTTCGTGGCAGATTCACCATTTTGTGATACTTCGCAGGTGGAATGCAGTTATTGGAGCTGTCGTATTGCCCTGAAATGAGAGAGAAGCCATGAAATTCATGACGTGCAATAACCACTAAAGGGCGCTGCCCGTCAGGAAACGAAAACAAAAAGAAATAGATTGATAACGTTTCGGCATCTCTTTTTTTTTTTTTTATCTGTCTTATGCACAGCCAGCTTTGCACATCACCAACTTCCCCATTCATGCTTCAGCACTCAAAATATTGATTTTTGAAAACTTGTGACATATGCTTCAGGTGCAAGCAGAGTCAAGTCAAGTCAAGTCAAGTTTATTTACAACATGCACAAAGTACAGTGTTGAAGGCCACCCCGGCAAGAAAGCTGTAAATATACAGCTTGACGAGGCCAAGGGGCCACCACCAGGCAACATCGGTATCGCACACATCCGTAATACAAACAGTAAGCTTTCGTAAATAGTTTCAGTAATTGAACACGTGGTATATATCCACTTCCCTGGGCATGAATACATCTACATACATGTATACCTATTACGAGCGCATTGAAATTCGGGTAAATAACATTAGCATATATAACATATATACTGTTACACTTTTAAAAATGAACATTATTAAAAGCAATAATTGGAAGGAAGTTAAGCAACAGTAAAGAATGTGCACGTGCAACTTACAAGAAATCAAATGAATATACATGTGATGAGTACATTCTGAACATGTATGGACACAAACCAATTTACAAATTTCAAACAGTCAGGTGAAATTTGTCAGACAAAGATAT